>NC_090651.1:60150811-60348311 GCF_040937935.1 Hyperolius riggenbachi
TCAGGGGTCCACAGGCTACAGGAATATCGCCCACCGTCAGGGGTGAATTCCTCAGGAGTCTTAGGCCGCCAGCTCCTCTGGTGGTCTTTACTCAGAGTTGTTACTGTTGCACCAAACACTTACACTCTCTCAGGTGTCTAGAGGTTAGACATATCTGATTATTGACGATTCCGCAGATCCTCAATAATCGGGTATATCTGTATTCTTGGGGATACTGCGGATCGCCAAGGATCAGATTCTCTCTCTGGTTGCTGACACCGATCGTTACAGAACTACTGGAGGACAAACCTCATATGTATGGGAATCTAGCTCAGTTTCTTTTGTCACCACTTATAGTCTAGAATATGACAGGGTGGTTTCGGTGACCAAAAAATATTTACCTGTGCTTTCTGACGATTTTAAATTGAATGATATCCTAAAAAATGGCTGCAATTTTCCAGCATAATTCAATATTTTAGGTACCCTCCTGTCTCCAAGTCTCTACAGTGCTAGTTTCTCTACAGTGCAGCAACGCAGCACATGGCTATCCACCATGGGGACATACTGTTGTGGATATTCTACCTTATGCCACTGTAATGTTTTAGAACAAGGGCAGTCTTTTCATATGCAAAACAGAAATAGTTTCCCATCAAAGGGTTTATTCATTATGGGACTAGCAATGTTATTTACATTATCTCCTGCGCCTCTTGCTATTATTATTATTATTTAGTATTTATATAATGCCAACATCTTCATCAGCGCTGTACAGAGTATATTGTCTTGTCACTAGCTGTCCCTCAGTGGAGCTCACAATCTAATCCCTACCATAGTCATATCATATGTCTATATCGTGAAGTGTATTTATTGTAGTCTAGGGCCAATTTTTAGGGGGAAGCCAATTAACTTATCTGTATGTTTTTGGAATGTGGGAGGTAACCGGAGTGCTCGGAGAAATCCCACGCAGACACAGGGAGAACATACAAACTCCATGCAGATGTTGACCTGGCTGGGATTCGAACCGGGAACCCAGCACTGCAAGGGGAGAGCACTAACCACTATGCTACCATGCCGTAAACTCAGAAAAAGGGTCTGAGAGCATTATCAAGGCCCGTCACAGGAGAATTTTGGGGGTTCCAAGGCGTGCCGTCACTTTTCGTCTTGTCACAGTGGCAATATGAGCTTCTTCAGATTCCGGGGGGTAGAAGGTGTTCGCTGACCTGTCAGAGAGGGGGACAATCAGAAGGCTCTCCTCACTCCTCAGCTGTGAAACATACTGGATTTGGCAGCTATGACACATGTCCAGGCTGGATTAAATTTAAGTTGGGATGTAAGCTTTTTTTGCAATACAGGTGAAAGTTGAAAAATTTGAATATCGTGCAATAGTCAATTTATTTCAGTAATTCAAATTAAAAGGTGAAACTAATATATGAAATAGGAACCCTTTGCAGGTGTTTTGCATTGATTAGCTTATCAGAATCTGACACTATGAATCTAGAATATTAAACATTTTCACAATAATCTACTGGACTGAGATTTTTATTTTGGGATTTTCATAAACTGTAAGCCTTAATCATCAAAATTATAACAAATAAAGGCTTGAAATATCTCACTTTGCATGTAATGAGTCTATTTCATAGATTAGTTTCACTTTTCAAGTTTTTTAAGTTGAATTACTGAAATAATTGAACTTTTGCATAATATTAAAACTTTTCAACTTTCACCTGTATTTAGGTTAATTAAGGAATAGTTCTCCGACCCCCTCCTGCCCTTTCTTATCTGCTACACTTTATATTTTTTTCATAGATTGCTCTATGTGTTCACATGTTCTTAACCTGATGCCTTTTTTTTATTTCTGAACACAATTTTGTATTTTGCACCTCTAATTGATAGCACATTAATTGTTCTGATTTGATCGTTAACCTGTGCCTTTAAAGGGAACCTAAACTGAGAGGGATATGGTGGTTTCCTATTCAACAATACCAGTTGCCTGGCTGTCCTGCTTATCTCTTTGGCTGCAGTGGTGGTTGAGTCACACACCTGAAACAAGCATGCAGTTAATTCAGTCTGACTTCAGTCAGGGCACCAGATCTGCATGCTTGTTCAGGGGCTGTGGCTAAAAGTATTAGAGGCACAGGATCAGCAGGAGAGTCAGGGAACCGGTATTATTTTAAAAGGAAAAATCCATATCCTTCTCAGTGTAGGTTCCCTTTAAATTTTTGCTCCTGCAAAAATTGCATTTTTAGCTCCTGCAAGAGCATTTTTAGCTATGACTAAGGAGCGATTGCAGCTCCGATACGCGTGAGCTTTCATGTCTCCATCCGTAATCGTGTTGAAATAAAGATTGGACTCTTTTACCTTCCAGTCAGAGCAGATTCTTTCACAAGTAATAATAATAACATGTAGTAATAATAATGATGTGAAACTCTCTCATACAAGATGTTCATTAATGTCTCCAGCTTGTGTCTCCCAGTCTAAGCAGCCTGGTATAGCGAGGATGAACTAATGGCTTGTGTTCCTATAGGGATGGCCTTTGTGTACACGCATGATGACACAGACACGATGCTAGATGGCTTCACTGTGCAGCTGACAGATGGCAAACACACAGTCCAGGACACATTATATGTGCACATCGTGCCAGTCAACGATGAAAAACCAAGTCTGATCAGGTTAAGTATGTTGCAGGAAACTCAGCTCAAATTCTCCAGTAAATGTAAAACAAATTAAAAAGAAGCTTTGCCAATTCAGCCACTTTTTGTTGTCCTGCTGTCCAGAGGTTATCCTCTGACAGGGGGAGTTTGCAGCTTTGAAATAATGTGATATTATCTGCTAATCTTTTTAGAGCCTAGTCATATTTATACTATATCTTGCATAGCTCCCAACTGTCCCTTTTGTAGAGGGACAGTCCCTCTTTGGGAACCTAAATAAATAATATTTTAGAGCAAAGAAGAAATGCAGGGTTTCATTCCACTTTAACCTAACCTAACTCTCACACAGAACCGTCCCTTTCCGATGTTTAACCCTAAAACCAGCTTTATTAACGCCTAACCCTAAAACCACCCTTTCTGGCGCCTAACCCTAAAACCCTCCTTCCTGAAACCTAACCCTAAACCCCACCTTCCTGACACCCAACCCTAAACTCCCCTCCCTGACCCCTAACCCAAAACACCCCCTTTCTGATGTCTAACCCTAAAACCCTCCTTCCAGATGCCTAACCCTACCCCCCCCCTTCCTGGCCTTATAATGTTCAAAACGATAATTTTCCAAAATGAATCATTTCTAATCACAAAACATTAAAAATGTCAAAAACTATAACATTCTAATTTTCAAAACGTTAAGACATTTCCAAAACTATAATGTTGTAATTTTCAAAATAATTATCACGCACCCAAATTTCTGCTTTGGACGTCTAATAGCCGATATTTGAAAATCGTCAATTAGCTGCTGGGCACCCAAATCTCCTGCTTTGTGCAATTGATTTACGATTGGTGAGTGATCAGTCAACCAGCCCTCGTTCAGCCAATCATGTTTTTTATTTTCGAAGTGCATACTATAGTAAATTGCAGTAATGCAGTAGTTAGCAATGCAAAACGTTTTCAACATCTAGCTGGCTGGGCCCTGTAGCTCCTTTTACTGGAGAGAAAATAATGCAAATTGATAAGATTTAAAGTAACTTAAAGTTTTTAATGGTACAGGATTTTACTTGTATGGCTAACAAATAAGTTAGAACATTTTTTGGATTTCTGTTGCTGTTTGTGTCCTCATCTGGTAGAATTTCCCTCACTTGCTGTCCTGACAGGAAGTCAGGACAGCAAGGACAAAAGGTTACAACTTTTTATTGTTGCCCCTTATTTCCTGTTCCTAGCACTGTCATGGTTTTTAACCATCAGTGTCCACAACACATGTAGTGAGGGGACATCGAGGACACAGACAGAAGCACAAACCCAAGAGAACTTCTAACACCTTTCTACACTGTGCATAAGAATCTTTCTCCCTGGAACTTAGCTTCAATTAATACTCCACAATCCTGTATTGCAACATTCATTCTTACTAACATTCACTTGATGTAAAGGTCAAGGCAACCAATGTGTCATTCTTTGTTTGATGTATTTTGTGAAGTGCTGCAGAAAGGGACTGGGCTGTAACTTCCAGGGCCTGTTTCTGGGCACAGGCCAATCGAGCAAAGACTTTTTGCACATCACAGTATAGTCCTGCTTTCCAGTGTTTCCAGGAAATATCCCAGCGTTACAGAGCCCTTGGTGCTGCACTGATTCCATCCCCTCTCCTCTCTATATCATATGTGTGTGTAAATGTGGAAGTAACAGTAAGCCCTAGGTGCGGCATTGAATAAAGAATCAGACAATGTGGAGGAAGTTTGATAGCTGCTCCAAAGTTGAGAACTCTGTTTTGGAAGGAAAATTGGATCACCCAATGACTGGTAACCACCACTTCTTGGCTTCCTCTCCTGACGTGTCTCCCATGTTAGGGCTGCAGCTGCTAAATGCCACTCATCTGCGTACAGCACATGAGCCAGCCCAGCCTGGGCATTTTTTGTTTATTTTTATATTTCCTGAGAAAGGGGTCTGTAGCTGCCCCAAAGCTTTAGATGTTGGATGATCTTGTGAAACAAATTATCTTAAAACTGGAGTGTAGGATCATATGTTTCTATGTTGACTTACAATCATCCATGTGGCATGAAGAGGCATAATCTATAGGAATACGGTCTATCTAACTGAACTAGCATTGGGATGCTTGTATAACATGCATACTGCTATTTTCGTAACATGAGTCATACAGGCAACGGAAATGTTGTGTCCATAACACGCGTTGCGCTACGTGCGCAATACATGTTACATTACTTGTGTACACGCAGGTAAAATGTATGTGTGCTGCGTGCACATGTCACTCTTACCAGCCTATTGTGAATCTGGCCATTGTCACTCGAATACATCCGGATGCACAGGATTCCCATTATTTCCATGTCTACGGTGATCTTATATGGGATTCTAGTCCTTGCAAAAATTAAGCACCTCATTACTTCAGAGGATCTTCCAACCCTAGTTCACGCCTTTATCACATCACGGCTGGACTATTGCAATACCCTCTATGTAGGCTTTCCAAATAAAGACCTGCACCGCCTGCAGCTAGTACATAATTCTGATACAAGACTGTTAACAAGCCAACCCCACCATTGCCACATAACACCAATCCCTTCCTCGTTACACTGGCTACCCTTAAAATGGAGAATCCTTTTCAAAATTGTCATACTAACATTCAAATCCCTACATGACCTAAGCCCTGGATACCTGATGGATTTGTTGCAACTGCGCCACACCACCCAAAACGTCAGATCAAAAGGATCCAATAACTTGACCACCCCCAGATTCCAATTAAAAACCTTTGGAGACAGAACTTTTGGCCATGCTGCCCCTACCCTGTGGAATGCCTTGCCAAACTTAATCAAGACAGCTCCAACCCTGAACATGTTTAAAAAGAAACTGAAAATCCACCCGTTTAGTCTGGCATTTATGATCATATAACTTTTTCCCCTGTACACATCACTATGTACTGATCTGAGAAAAGCTTATGCATTTTGGGTCCTATGGGAAAAAGGTGCTTTACAAGTCTTTTGTTGTTGTTGTTTCATGAGACAAGTGTAGTTTGTGTATAAAAAAAATCTGTCCCTTTATTTTAAAAAAATATTGCAAAATATTTCAAGCAGATGGGACTTTTTCGCTTTAAACAAAGTTATACATTTCTATTCTATATTGATGATGGCATAGTTATTATTACTACCGGTGTTCCTATTTTAAAAATTTCTCGAGATAATCTCCACCCTTACAAAAGACTATCTTTGCTTCCTTAAGTCACACCAATTACATTTATTGTAATTGTGCAAAAACATGTTAAGTTACAATGATGATATTAAATAAGGATTTTGCTGATTAATCCTTTTATTGGTAGAACAATATTTCCCAGCCAATCCCAGATGGAAGGAACAAAATTTAGCTGGAGACAATCACTGTGAACGGAGAGATAAGGCCTCAGACAATCCAGCCGGGGCCCCAGGGAGCAATTGCCCTTAAGGCTAGTGAGATGTTAATGATTTAGACCACCGCAGGAGGGAGACTTGTCTGCCACAGACGCCAGTGCTGTAATGCCCACACCTGCCACAAGATCTCATGGGGGGCAGGGCTGTCAATCATGGTTCTGTTACACAGACTGGGAACTGGTTCAAAAAGCAAAATGGAGTTTGTCAGGCTTGTTTCCCATGAGGCTTTGCAACAGCTGAGACCTTTCTGTAATAGTGAGGCAAGGAGAAGTAGACTGAACTAGACAAGTTTTCTGTTCTGGAATAATGAGACATGGTATGATAATGCACAAACAAATGAACATCACCAGATATGCTATAGGATTGGGAGACTAACCCTTTATCCTAACATAGCCATTTATTTTTTTGATGAACTGTAAAGGTGGTAAGAGGAGGTAAGAGGTAAAAAGGACTTGAATCAGGAAGCATCAGTAAAATTGACATATGCAAACATCTCCTCAGTATTAGCGGCCTGTATGCAAGATTATAATGTGCATTGTACACATAGTGTACAGTAACTCTCATTATGTCGACAAGGCACATGTTGCTAGCATAATGCGTATTATGCAAATACCATAACACGCCATACCAGCAACATGTGCATTGTGGACATGATGCAAGTTGCACTATTTTACTCACTAACGCACATTATGTTGCTTGCGCATGCTCTGTGCCCATGGCAATTTTACTGCCACTTTGTGTAGATTTTAGTCCTATATTAATTTTAAAATAATCATACGTTTACCTAAAAATACAATCTTTGGAGTGCTTTAAAATGATTCAGTTAGGTCTAAATTTTCTGTCTCTCTTTTTCTCTCGTTCCTTTGAGAAAACAATTTTGCATAGATTCAACTCTGTTAGTAGGCTGCAGAATTGGTGGCTGCTCTTTGTAAAAAATAAAATAAAATACTGTATTTTTTGCTCACTTGTGAGTGAATATGAAACTGGCACAATTTAAACAAACTGCAGATTTATTGCAGGATTTGTATTAACTGAAATGTTTTTCTTCAAAAGGTTATTATGCTGTTACGTATCTCTTAGAGCAGAGAAGCAGTTCTGAGTTCAGGTCTGCTTTAAAGAAAGATCTACATTGACTTAAAAATGGCTTCACCATTCACACCTGCTACATAGTTTACAGTCAAACATTATTAAAAATACCTTTTTGCTTCCGTTAGGAGTCAATCCAGTCTTCAACCCTTTACCAGTCTTTAGCATATCACCTGTATCATTAGCCGGTGCTGCTAATAAGCGCAGTGCCGTAGCCAGGTATTGCCAACAAAATGAACTGCTTCGATTTTCAACATCCTTTTTGTGTATAGAACTGAGCTGATGAGAATTGCTTCTCAGTGAAAGGTGTTTCACCGTCACTCTACTCAACATTGGTAAATACATTTTTGGAAGAATGAAGGTTGAACCACGGTGGAAACACTGGTGATGGCCTCTGCGCATATATTCCCATCTCAGCCATGTCTTCCACAGTCATTGTGAGAGGCTCCTATTTTCCTAGTGGAGTTTTCATTTAATTTTTCAGATGAAGTATGTGATGAGAATATTATAGAAAGGCGGAGAATGTGAAGAGTTCAGAGAGCTCCCGGAACCGAACACTTTCATTCCAGCTCAGGAGACTTGGGCGCAGCCGTGAGTAACTTCAGCGCCGTCAGAAGATGGAGCTGAAGTTACTTATAAAACACTATAATTCGACCTCCAGCAATTGCTGGAAGCCGAATTATTTCATTCCCCACTATCCATGGCGGCCTGGAAATAGAATAGTATTTAAAATCAATGGGAATTTGTGCAGGAGCAGGATAAGCCATACAGACTGTATCCTGCGCCCAAGTCTCCTGCGCCGATTCCTCTCATACGCCTCGGAACAGTGTCAGGAACCTTGGTGGGAAATTCTCACAGCTGGAAGTCCCAAGAGATATAGGAAGTCAACAACTAGCTCAGCTAGCCAGACTTAATTTGCAAATGAATGATCATTTTTGAGTTGAATCTGGAGAGGGATTTATTTTTTTCTTCTTCCAGTTTACCACAGTCAGTTTCTATTCTTTTCAGCTTTTTTAAACCTTTATAAATTATAAACAATACAATGTAAGCCTGTATGTGCCTATTCATGCTCAACAATCCCACAACATTTTGAAAAAATGCACATACATTTGTTAAGGTACCAATACATCTAGCGATTCTGGCGGCCAATTGACCAATAGACAGATCTCTCTCTGATCAGATTCTTTCAGAATCTGTTTGTCGCCATAAACTACAGGTCAATTCCCAATCGATTTCAGCATAACATTTTTCGGCAATTGGAACCCAAGATTTTCCAGCATGTACAATCGATACATGGGACCAGATTTGGCCCGAAATTTGTCGCAACATTGATCAAGCATGGTTTTGGCGACACCGATTTTCATCTGATTCGATAATAATCAGATGGTCGGCTGCAATATCTACGGATACTGTATATGGCCACCTATATGACCACCAAATGCTTGGACTAGGCAAGGCGACAATTTTAATTGTATTTCATATTCCTGTTTGTAGAAATGGAGGACTGGAGGTTGAGGCTGCAGAAAATAAAGTCATCTCTAATGTAGTTCTGGAGGCTGAAGACAGGGATTCACAGAGGAAGTCCATTTATTACATCATCAATAATGTCCCCACCTTTGGGGAGCTTAAAATGAAGGTATGTACACTGCTGGAGTAACTTTTTCTACCTTACAGGAGGTAATGGAGTCTGTGATCTTACAGAATAGTATTTCTTTTTGTATTGGTTTAAAGTCCAACTTCACAAAGGAAAGAAATTGCTTTGGATAGTGTGAAAAATAATTATCTGATATCTTTCTACCTTCTGCATATTTATATGTTTGTCAATCTGACTTTTTATCTATCTACTAATTGTTAGTCGGTTAGAAGGGTATATTAAATAAAGGCATAGGGGAATAAAGGCGTACAGTAAGGTTGTTATTAAAATATTGTTATTTAATACCAATATTTTACAATTAAAATGTAAAATATTGATATTAAATACAAATATTTGACTATGGCCTTGAAGTGTAAAAAGAGTCCCGATGCCCTGGCTCTCATTATTGGTGTGCACTTTGCAAGACCCGCCTAAGCAGAAGTGAAAGGGAGGTGGGGAGAGAATCTGGAGCCCCCCGCAGGTCTTGTCCATCTTCTTGTGGCATGGGAGCAGTGTGTGTGCCCGGGGCTGCCAGGGGGGGGGGGTTCGTCCATCGTCTACCCGGACTGTCAGGATAGCAGCTGAAGAGAGCATGGTACAAGGTGCACCGTGCATGCTGCGGGGGTTGACCCAAATGCTGCTGAGGGAGTCTGCGAGAGGGGGTGAGCCTGCCGGTGGTGGGGTGCTCGGCTTTGTGCTCGGAAGTGGACTAAATGGGCACAGCCCACAGACCGCTTTTTTGTATTGGCGCCTGTGGCCGCGCTCATTTAGTCCACTTGCCGCATGAGTCCTTTTTCCTGCTCTGGGTCAGAAAGACCATTCTTGGACAGATCATTCAGAAAAATGCTGTGAGTAGAGGTATACCTTGACACCACTGATGACCTTGTTAGTAATCCATCATGTTAGAGCACAGTGGCATAGTAGTTAGCGCTCTCATTTTGCAGCACTGGATCCCTGGTTCGAATCCTAGCCAGGTCAACATCTGAAAGTTGTTTATATGTTCTCCACGTGTCTGTGTGGGTTTTCTCCGGGCACTCTGGTTTCCTCCCACATCCCAAAAACATAAGTTAATTGGCTTCCCCCTAAATTGGCCCTAGACTATGATACATGCATTACACAATAAAGATATATGACTATGGTAGGGACTAGATTGTGAGCCCCTCTGAGCTACAGTTAGTGACAAGACAATACAGCACTGCGTAATATGTCGGTGCTATACAAAATACTTAAATAAATAAATACATTTTGGTTCACTGATGACTGACCTCTATTGTATTTCTGTTGTAGTCCCCACCAGGGTGCAGCTAATGAGCTGTGGGCCCCAGTGCAAGTTTTAGATTGGCTCCCCCAAGCACTCTATACATAACAATTGATATGGCGTACAAAAACCTGCCCTGACAACCACAGTCTTAGAGGTGCAAGAAGGGGATGGGGAACAGTTAGTATGCAAAGCATCTATAGAAGTGACTATTACCAATAAAGAAATTAAACTGCAGTATATAAGAACATGTGCCATATTCAACAATTTCATTTTATATAGGATAACTCAAAGGAGAGGAAATAATATGCAATGTTTATGTTTTATTATGCCTTCTACTCTAAGCTTTAAGGTGACACTGAAGCCGGAAAAAAAAACCTCATGATATGATGAATTGTACAGTGCTACCCATAATTATTCACACCCTTAGCAAAATTTGATTTAAAATTACTTTTATTTAACCAGCAAGTAATTTTGTGACTGAAAATTACATATTTCAGTCACTGGAGCTTGAAAACATTTAGAAATGGCCTTGTAGCCCTTTCCTGACTTGTGAGCAGCCACAATACGCAGCTGCAGGTCCTCACTGAGCTCCTTGGTCTTAGCCATGACTGTCCACAAACCAACTGCAGGGAGCTGCTGTTTTTCACCTGTTGAGTTGATTAAACCATCTGTTCCCAATAAATCAGGGTAATTAGGATGCTTTAGAACAGCTTGGACTATTTGGAATGGTATAGAACTTTGGATTTTCCCAAAGACTGTGACAGTTTGTGAAGGGTATGAGTAATTTTGGAATGGATACTTTTTGCTCTTGTGTAAAAAAGCTGAGAATTTTTTAATGCCTCTTGTACATCGTCTTATCATCTTTTGGGAGACATCTATGTCATTTCCCGTCAAAAAATTACTTGCTGGTTAAATAAAAGGAATTTTAAGTCAAAATTTGCCAGGGGTATGAATAATGATGGACAGCACTGTATGTGTAGTATAGCTAATAGTAGAGCATTAGTGGCAAAGGAATTATTCTTATATTGTTTCCAGTACAGGAATGTAACGATAGGTGTCAGCTGAACAGATTGGTTTGAGTGGTTTGCAAAAGTATTCTGCCCCCTTGAAGTTTTCCACATTTTGTCACATTACTGCCACAAACCTGAATCAATTGTATTGGAATTCCACGTGAAAGACCAATACAAAGTGGTGTACACATGATAAGTGGATCGAAAATCATACATGATTCCAAACATTTTTTACAAATAAATAACTGCAAAGTGGGGTGTGCGTAATTATTCAGCCCCCTTTGGTCTGAGTGCAGTAAGTTGCCCATAGACATTGCCTGGTGCGTGTTAATGACTAAATAGAGTGCACCTGTGTGTAATCTAATGTCAGTACAAATACAGCTGCACTGTGACAGCCTCAGAGGTTGTCTAAGAGAATATTGGGAGCAACAACACCATGAAGTCCAAAGAACACACTTTGAAGTCCAAAGAACTTTATCAGGGATAAAGTTATTGAGAAATATAAAGCAGGCTTAGGCTACAAAAAGATTTCCAAAGCCTTGAACATCCCACGGAGCACCGTTCAAGCGATCATTCAGAAATGGAAGGAGTATGGCACAATTGTAAACCTACCAAGACAAGCCCGTCCACCTAAACTCACAGGCCTAACAAGGAGAGCGCTGATGAGAAATGCAGTCCAGAGGCCCATGGTGACTCTGGACGAGCTGCAGAGATCTACAGCTTAGGTGGAGAATCTGTCCATAGGACAACTATTAGTGGTGCACTTTATATCCTAATATTTATATTTGTGCACTGCACAAAGTTGGCCTTTATGGAAGAGTGGCAAGAAGAAAGCCATTATTAACAGAAAAGCATAAGAAGTCCCGTTTGCAGTTTGCCACAAGCCATGTGGGGGACACAGCAAACATGTGGAAGAAGGTGCTCTGGTCAGATGAGACCAAAATGGAACTTTTGGGCCAAAATGCAAAACGCTATGTGTGGCGGAAAACTAACACTGCACATCACTCTGAACACACCATCCCCTCTGTCAAATATGGTGGTGGCACCATCATGCTCTGACTGGGGGTGCTTCTTTGTCTTCAGCAGGGACAGGGAAACTGGTCAGAGTTGATGGGAAGATGGATGGGGCCAAATACAGGGCAATCTTGGAAGAAAACCTCTTGGAGTCTGCAAAAGACTTTAGACTGGGGCAGGGGTTCACCTTCCAGCAGGACAATGACCCTAAACATAAAGCCAGGGCAACAATGGAATGGTTTAAAACAAAACATATCCATGTGTTAGAATGGCCCAGACAAAGTCCAGATCTAAATCCAATCGAGAATCTGTGGCAAGATCTGAAAACTGCTGTTCACAAACGCTGTCCATCTAATCTGACTGAGCTGGAGCTGTTTTGCAAAGAAGAATGGGCAAGGATTTCAGTCTCCTAGATGTGCAAAGCTGGTAGAGACATACCCTAAAAGACTGGCAGCTGTAATTGCAGCAAAAGATGGTTCTACAAAGTATTGACTCAGGGGCTGAATAATTACGCACACCCCACTTTGCAGTTTTTTTAAAATGTTTGAAATCATGTATGATTTTCGTTCCACTTCTCACATGTACACCACTTTGTGTTGGTCTTTTACATGCAATTCCAATAAAATTGATTCATGTTTGTGGCAGTAATATGACAAAATGTGGAAAACATCAAGGGGGCCAAATACTTTTGCAAACCACTGTATGGGACTATTTTCTTTGCTACTAATGTTGTATTAATTATCCGTAATACAAATACAATTCATTATATCATACGGTTGTTGTTTTTTTACTTCAGTGTCACTTTAAGAGTATCATGTACTTATCCTTAATTAATTGTTTCATACAGCACTTTGACAATTGTTTAGATTCACTCTAGCTTTCAGTATTCAGTTTTCACATTGATGTATAGCATATTTCCTGCTAATACAGATACATTTAAGCTCCAGCCTGAAATTGTACTTTATGGTGCTTTTATGATATCTGTAATTGACAATTTACTCATGTACACATTTTGCATAAGTAAATTAAAACATGTTCTGGTTAAAAAAATACTGGTAGTTAATTTGATCAAAAATTGATGTAGAAAATTAAAAAATACTCCCAGAATCTGTTTTAAAATGTGGATATAATGAGATGTAGGTATAATAATTTAATCTTCCACTTTCTATAGGTAGACTCAGCATGGGTTACACTGTACGCAGGTATGAATTTTACACAAGAAGAGGTGGACCTAAATCACATCTGGTATTTCCACACCACCATCCTAGGCTGCAGAGGACATGACAGCTTCCGATTTTACCTGACTGACGGGGATAACAGCTCTCCCTCCGAAACCTTCTACATCTCCGTCTTAAACCTGGAAAAAGGTTGGTCATCTTCATCCAGACATATTTAGAGCTAAAGATCTAAAGGTAGCTACAGAACGCAGCTCCGCACATACCAAAGCTGTGACAATTTGGGCTGAATGAATAGATGTTGTGGAGTACCAAATTCCAACTTTTGCTTTAGAATTTTGCAATTTTGTGTTCAAAGTCAGAATTCTGAAGTCTGAATTCCAAAAGCTATACAAAATTATGTTTGTGTAATGCAGTGGTGCTCAACCTTTTTTGGCCCGAGGGCCGAACTTCAAATCAAGAAAAATCTCGAGGGCCGGAACACATGCATACAAAATTTCGATGTAAATTTTTTAACGTTTTTCTAGTAACAGTTAACATGGTGTTGGAAATGGAAAGAAAACGACAATATAAGAATTGTTGTAATCACCATTTGATGCACATTTTCTTAATGAGAAGTTTGTGTCTGTGTGGGCCTGAGGGGGCCGTCGGCTCTGTGTGGGCCTGAGGGGGCCGTCGGCTCTGTGTGGGCCTGAGGAAGCCGTCGGCTCTGTGTGGGCCTGAGGGGGCCGCCCGCGGTGTCCTGCGGAGGAGGAGAGGATAGGGTGGTATTGCGCCGTAGTAATTATAGGCTGAGGGCGGAGGCTGCCCGCGGAGGGAGAGGATCGGGTGGTATTGTTACAGACCGTTATACTAGTATCGGCACTCGGCAAGTAAGTAGTCCTGCGCATACACCCGGGTGTGCTGCGTATTCAGCCCCGGGTAGCGCTGGGATAGTTAGAAAGCCTCTCTCATTGGTTACTGCAGTAACCAATGAGAGGCTTTCTAACTATCCCAGCGCTACCCGGGGCTGAATACGCAGCACACCCGGGTGTATGCCCAGGACTACTTACTTGCCGAGTGCCGATACTAGTATAACGGTCTGTAACAATACCACCCGATCCTCTCCCTCTGCAGGACACCGTCGCGCGGGCCACATAAACTGGCTTCGCGGGCCACAAATGGCCCGCGGGCCGTAGGTTGGGCACAGCTGGTGTAATGCATAACTAGTGAAAAATGTCTACTGAGCATGCTTGAGGATCCTGATTCTAAAAAGCAAAAAAGTGAAAATTCAAAACAAATTTGTTAGATATTGTGGACATACTGTATTTTCACAAATGTTTACTTACCTTAAAGGGACCCTGAGCAGAGACAAAAAAAGCAAATCTGAACTTACACGGGGCTTCCTCCAACCCCCATAGCCCACAAGGTCCCTCTGTGTCCTCTAGGCGCCCTTCATAGTACTGCTGGCGACTCTATTAAGTGCACAACTTTGGCCAAAAATGTGCTAAGCTGCGCATGTGCGGTCTGTCCACGCACCTGGCTTATCACGCACCCATTGCTGTAAGTGACCTGCACATGCACAATTCAGTCTCTCAAGAACCATGCATGTGTAGGAAGCTTACTGCGATGAGCGTATAATCGAGCCAGGTGTGCGGATGGGCCCCAGGTAAGTTCAACTTTGCTGGCTATGTCTCTACTCAAGGTCCCTTTAAGGATAGTTGGAAAATATACAATAAGTTACAAATTTGTGTTTTTACAATACAAACTCTGAATCTGCAAAATTCGGAATTCATGCATAATTCCATCAGTAATACTGGTGAATTCGTATTTTTGGCCATTCCAACCATTCTTAGTGACAAAGATTAATTAAAGAGGATTTGTTTGTAGATATTTTTGAGGTTTTTCAGATATTAACATGGGCCATTGTCTGTGAAGGTTTAGAACCATTTCTTCTTTTTTTACTTAAAATTTTTGTTAGATTATTCTGTTTGGTCGCATAGTTTTTAAAATTCTTTTCAAAGTGCCATATGTTCGATTTTTCAGAAAATCCGAGAAAAACAATCAAGTCTGAAGATAAAGTTGGTTTATCTAATAGTATTTTCTTCTCTTATTCAACCAACCATACTCTATACAATTTTGCAAACAATCATCCAGATGTCCAATCAGATTTTTATCGAAAAAAAAAAAATTGTTCATTTTTTGTTGATTGAAAAAAAAATGATTTTCAATTTTCACTCTATTTGATTGTTTTGGTTGAATAAATAGAAAAATCAAACGTTTTAATTGTACCATGTATGGGCACCATTAGACAGACACACAGACATACGCATCCATGCACACACGTGCACACACAACACACAGACACAGACCCACAAGCAAAATGAAGTAAGAACAGAAAAACAGTAGCACGTTGCAGACAAGCAAGCCGACAATGCAACCATTATCCAGCATGCTGAATGCAAGAGTGGAGTTTACAAGACTGTTGACAATAAACTGTCTGTTTTCAATGACCATTCCAACAGGCCATCTGTAGACATGTTATCACCGTGGCGACCAGCCACCATTCAGTTCATCCCTCTGAATGATCTCCCAAAATGTTCCCACACCGGGGCACTGTCATTATCATCAGCTCCGATAGATTTGACATTTGCTCCCAGTGTTTTTTAAATAGGGAAAAAAAAACATTTTTAATTATAGCCCTCAGCTAAATCAGTTTATAAATATCTCACAGGCAAAGGTTTGCTTCACAGCGTAACTTCATTATCATGGTATTAGTAGAAACCGTACAGATGGAGTTTTTATTATATTTTGCTCACCCGAAAAAAAAACAAAATTGTGTCACGTCCTTTCAGAGACATTTATGACAGTTTTGTTTTTGTTTATTTATTTATCTTAGGAACCGCACAGTGGAGCTTTTCACCAAGGGCTCATTACCATATCCGCGCTTTCAGCCGCACTTACGGAAACGCGATCGCAGGGAAATCTGAACTCTGTTTCCATGCATGCACTGGGTTTCACCACTGAATTGCAGCGCATGGTTGCCTGCATTGTGGGGTGATTGCGCTCGCTGCCTGCTATCCCATTCATTTTAATGAATGGGATCGCAAGCGCTGCCCCCGGGGATCACATGCAATGTAGAGCATGGCTGACGCACAGCTCCTGCGCTTACATGGTGGAAACAATCCTTAGATCGTACTTATGCCAGTTATGTAGCCCGCATTGTGCAATTAGCACAGCCTGCACTACCTAGGTAGTGTGCATGCTACTTTGCGCACATTACACTAGCTACACAAATTGTATAAATAGTTCAATGTAATCTGATGTAGAATTTTACAGTGATTTACTGAATATGCCTCCCAGTTTCTTGCGCTAGAAACATTCATGAATTTGGCCAGGCCCAGCTGCAGCTGAGAAGGACAGGAATATACAGATGCGCTCATGCTATGCACGCTACTTTGCACTGCATTGCTGCAGGTGAACGAACTGCCCATACTATATATATGTGTGTGTGTGAGTTGTAATGGACCATGTTAGCCAAACGCACTTTTTACAATGTGTCTCTGGATTATGTGTGTGATCTGATACATTGCTGTTAGTGATGACCAGAAATGACGCTTATGCGTAATAACTCATCGTAATTTCGCATTTACGCATCGTAATCATAATGCAAAATTTCGGGGAAAAGCGTAGTTTCATATGCAATTGTAAGCATTTGTAACTACACATAATTTACGTGTAATTTTGTGCCGAATTTAGTGGTGAATAGCAACGTACCCATACATGCTATTGCTACTAAAATTGCTACATATGTTAAGGAGAATTGTGGGTACAAGTAAAAAAAGACCTTTAAAAGAAAATCTTTCAAAAAGACATTGTAGCTTTTAATAAAATTGATTTTAAAAATACAAAGAAAAATGGCTTTTAAATGGTCATTTTTCAGAGTTTAAATTTTTCCTTGCATTTTTAAAATCAATTTTGCCAAAAACTACAGGTTGTTTTTGAAAAATTATTTTTTTTACTTGTACCCACGATTCTCCTTAATATACGTAGCAATTTTTGTAGCAATAGCATGTATGGGGTCTTTGCTATCCATCAACAAAGTTGGCACGAAATTACGCGTAAATTACATGTAAATTCACGTATAATTACAAATGCTTATACAAAATTAATTAAATTAACAATTACGGTAATAATTTCATATAGGCGTAATTGCAAAAATCTATGGGAATTTTTGCATAATCGTAATTAGCTAATTACGATTACCACTAATTGCTGTGAAAATAACTTTCACATTATAATGTTTAAAGTGTGCTTTATCTTATGCCCAATTGCCCATATTGAAGTGTGGGCCGGGGTGGCCTATGGCATGTCCCACCTTTGCACGGGCACAGGACTGCAGGGGAGGACTGGCCCAGGGGGACGGGGGGCAATTGCCCCCCGGGCTGCCCGAATCTTAAGTAATTAGGGCCGGCTGCAGACAGACCACAGGTGACAGGTTCGCAGTGGGGATCGCAACCTCGCGCGATATTTCCCGGCAAGTTGAAGTCTCCAATCAAAGAAGGGGCTGAGGCGGCCGGCCGTGGTGTGCCCTTGTGCGTGGCTGCGCCTGCGGTGGATGTGAGCGGCACAAGGACACAAATAGCTTAGGTCCTCTCCGGCCCGGTGGGTTGACCCTGCTTGACTCCGCCCCCCGCCTGGAGCCATTGCCGCCCGCAACGTGCTGCTGTGCCTGCGGTGTCATCGGAGTGAGCTGCTCACTCTTCAGCTTTCTGTGCTGGGGGGCTGGGGGCCTGGAGCTGTGGCTACGAGTGGCTGGCTGGAGGAGTCAGACACAGTCCTCCCCTGTGCTGCTGTGCCTGAGGTGTCGTCGGAGTGAGCTGTCTCACTCTTCAGCTTTCTGTGCTGGGGGGGCTGGGGGCCTGGAGCTGCGGCTACGAGTGGCTGGCTGTCCTGGCTGGAGGAGTCGGACACTTGGGGGGCCTGGGAATCGGAGATGCCACCTATAGCTGCTTGCTGCTGTGGAGGAGGAGGAGGTGTAGGACTGAGGAGACAGGAGGATAGAGGAGGTCGGGTCCAGGTTGCCAGAGGAGAAGGTGGTTTTTATAAATTGTGTTTCTGTACTTCGTCTCCCTTCTTGTCACTGAGTTACTCACACTTTGCTGCCTGCCTGCTACTGCTGTCAAATTCAATTCTCTGCCCAGGCCAGTGCCCTCTGAGTTTTTTTTTGTGTGATAATCATCCCCATTCTGACCCTGGCCTGAGGGGGAACGTTTTTTCTTCTTGTAGTGTGATTGGCGGCAGGGGAGGGGGGAGGCAGGCAGTTAGGCACTGTCAAACATGTAGTTGGAGGGGGGGGAGTAGGTGTCAGACAAGTAGTTTGTATGGTGGGTGGGCAGGAGTGGGGTTAGGCATCACCAGGTAGGTAGGTTTGTGTGTGTGTGTGTGTGGGGGGGGGGGGTTGTTTAAAGGAGTTATCAGGCATTTTTAATGAAATAAGTGCTACTTACCCGGGGCTTCCTCCAGCCCCACGCTCCCAGCATGTCCCTCACCGCAGCTCTGCAGTCAGCCATTCGCTGCCGCTGCCTCCCAGTCCCCGGCGATGGCACCAGTCCGACCTGGATGTCGGCCTGTACTGCGCCTGTGTGAGCAGCACTGTCAATCACCGCCACGTGGACCGGAGTGTACTGCGCAGGCGCAGTAGTTCTGCATCTGCACAGTACGCTCTGGTCCATGTGGCGGTGATTGACAGCGCCGCTCGCACAGGCGCAGTTGGCCTGACGTCATCGCCGGGGGCTGGGAGGCAGCAGCTGCGAACAGCTGACTGCAGAGCTGCAG
The DNA here is from genome assembly GCF_040937935.1 of Hyperolius riggenbachi. NCBI lineage: Eukaryota > Metazoa > Chordata > Amphibia > Anura > Hyperoliidae > Hyperolius > Hyperolius riggenbachi. The sequence continues at coordinate 60,169,836 of NC_090651.1, forward strand.
CAAGGGACATGCTGGGAGCTTGGGGCTGGACGAGCCCTGGGTAAGTAGCGCTTATTTTCATAAAAAAAAAAAAAAAGCCCGATAACTCCTTTAAGGTTAGGCATCAGACACAGACATGTAGATTGTGCGGAGAAATGGGGTTAGGCATCAGGTACATAGTGTGTGTGTGTGTGTGTGTGTGTGTGTGTGTGTGTGTGTGTGTGTGTGTGTGTGTGTGTGTGTGTGTGTGTGTGTGTGTGTGTGTGTGTGTGTGTGTGTGTGTGTGTGTGTCTGGGGCTGTTAGTCATCACAATTGGATTTGCACAGAAGAAAGATATGGCTTTGGGCTGGGGATGCCGTGAAACGGGCCTCTAGTTTGTGTTGTCCCCCCAGGCCAAAAGGTCCCAGTCCTCCCCTGCAGGACTGCCATTCCCGGGTGGGCCGCCACATGCGCTTACTGAGGGATGACCTGGTCACTATGGCTGCACACGTCACTGCCAGCTCCAGAGCCTCACATCGCTGCAGCGAAACAGGTCACAGTGACACTGTATTCGAGCCTAGGCTTGTCTGCTGGCTTCAGGAGCAATTGTTTTAACACATTATGTTTTGCTGTTTAAAACTTTTGAAGGACAACAAATGTTAATAGGTTCCTATTACAGAGCATATTTTTTTGCAAACCCAACCCAATGAAATTCATTGCTGAGAGGTCCAACAGGTGGTACATCTTCTGGGACTGTGGGACTTCCTGTTGGCACTCTTCACAAAAATAGTAATTTGCATATTATTTTCCTGGGTATTGCTCTGGAACAAGACATTATTTTGCTATTTCATTAAGGATTATGTATTTTATCATCATATGCCAAGTTCATGTTGCTCAGGCTTACTTTTGGGTCACATTAAAGTGTATCTAAAGTGAATCATAGCTTCTAGTGAATTTAGTCCACATACTCCCCTGAGGCCACTTTAAGAGTGACCATTGCATTTCCTGTGACAGCAGGAGCGCAATGCAACTGATCCAGACAGTGGTGCCGCATGTTGTCCACATATTGTGTCGGGTACAGTGAAACATACAGTCAATTAAAAGTATGCTTCACTGGAGAAAACGTGGAAAGGCTGCTACACACACACTCCACATAAGCCTGGGAGCAGGGAAATCAAATGCCAGGATCCAGATAGTAACCAAAGGAATGTCATGCTGCACCAGATAGTCGGTGAAAGTAGAAAAATCTTTATCCTTCAATCCAATATCAAGACATACAGATAAAAGCTCACGCGTGTCAGAGCGTAGTATGGCTCCTTAATCATATGCTTCACTGGACTGTTAATGCGCGTGTTTAGTGGTAATGTACTGCACCAAAACTCACCACTGTGACCTACCACTTTATTGGCAATCAAATGGGTAAATAACTCATCCATTCGCCTGTTGGCAAAACCGCTGTGGCGGTATTTGCCCAAAGCCTTGCCGAAGAAGTCCTGAGCTCTGTGTCCAACCCCACCTTCTGTTGCCATGGCCAGCCCCTAGCTCGGCGACTGTGGCCCCTGATAGGCCCCCGAGCTGGGGGTGGTCCATTGCAACAGAGGTGGGGGTGGACACAGAGCTCTGGAGTTATTCATCTGATGAATGGGGACAATGAGGAGTAAATTATCTATTAGCTATAATTCACTGTTTGTACTCTTTAACTTTTCCTGTACCCATCTTCAATGCTTAATCTTTAAAGGAATACTTAAGCCAAAAAAAAAATATATTTACTCACCCGGGGCATCCCTCAGCCCCCTGAAGCTGGATGGTGCCCTCGCAGCCCCGCTCTGATCGTCCTTTCCTCGCCGGCGGCTACTTCCGGGTTCGGCGACAGCCGCCGACAGACTGGGAACGCGGCTGATTCTCCGCGTTCCCAGCCGTTATATCACCCTCTATGTTGCGATAGCGCATATTCCTTTAAACATAGGTCTCAACTGTCCCTTTTTCAGAGGGTTAATCCCTGTTTGGGAACCAAATCCTTCTATCCCCCTTTCTGTGTAAAGATATGTATTTTTCAACTTAAAAATGTGTTGAATTGATTCTAAACTTTAATTCTATCCTCTAAATTGAAGTATTTCTTATTTTGAAATGATGGTATGATATAAACCAGTGTTTCTCAACATTTTATTGGTATGTACCCCTTTTAAAACCCTGCACTCATCAAGTACCACTTAGCCTAGTAAACATTATCACAAGTACCCCTTGACAAATACATATTTAATCATAGTACATAATAATTGGTTCTAAACAATTTCCAAGCATTAACTATTGCTATTAATTAGCTAAAATACTAATTTGGTGTCGTTTAAATAAGATTTATAATTTTTTTAAACTCTAAATGTTTTATTCATGGTTAAGTATATCGAGCCTGAGTACCCCCTGGAACCATCAGAAGTACCCCCTGGGGTACACTTACCACATGTTGATAACCTAGGATATAAATGACCAGAGTGACTTGAAATAATTATGTATTTTGCTTATGAATTCTGTACGGTAAGTGTGATGAGAGGTGTGGCAGGCATGTGATTAGAGGTGTGGTGGGGTCTTTAAGACATCCCCGCTACACCTTTTTCTTGGCTCAAAATGTAAGGCGGTATGCTTCAACCCATTAGCAGCTTCCGTAGAGTTATCTCGTGTGAGATAAGTGCACTGCTTTTCACCTCAGTCGGCAGAACTATAAAATTATTGGAATGCTTTTGTCTCTCTCTCTAGGGATATAGAAACTGAAAGCAGAAGTCCTCTGTTATTGTCTCACACTGCCCCCTAGTGACAAGTGGCCATAAATACACGTTACAGCCGTACTAATTAGAAGCAAGAAAAGTGTAACAAATAAAGAAATTTAAAGGGGCACTACAGCGAAAAACTGTGAAATTTAAAATACCGGTATGTGCAAACATATACAAATAAGAAGTACATTTTTTCCAGAGTAAAATGAGCCATAAATTACTTTTCTCCTATGTTGCTGTCACTTACAGTAAGTAGAAGACATCTGACAGAAGTGACAGGTTTTGGACTAGTCCATCTCTTTATAGGGGATTCTCAGGGATATATTTATTTCCAAAAGCACTTAGTGAATGGCCATTGCTCTGTCCAAATGCCAAAAACTGTGTAGCGAGCAGGGAAGCTGCCAGCATCATTGTTTAAACCCTTTTTCGGGAATATCTTCATAAAGAATAAAAGCCTTGCTGAGAATCCCCTATGAAGAGATGGAATAGTCCAAAACCTGTCACTTCTGTCAGATTTCTACTGCCTACTGTAAGTGACAGCAACATAGGAGAAAAGTAATTTATGGCTCATTTTACTCTGGAAAAAAATGTACTTCTTATTTGTATATGTTTGCACATATTTTAAATTTTACAGTTTTTCGCTGTAGTGCCCCTTTAAAAAATGTGCTAAAATAAAATGGCCTGGAGCACTTGCAAGCCTCCAAATAAATTGGCTGCTTAAGGGTTAAACCCTCACTATCGGCGCTCAAGATATAGCCCCAAAAATCCTACCTGCAATGGTGGCAAAACTTCCCCTATCCAGTAAAACGGGTGCCTGTGTGTTTCTTTTTCGTTTTATACGATTCTTGGTACAAAACCCTTGAAAGCAGAACTGGTGCCTGGAGTTTTGCCTGGAGACTTCAGCAATGTCAGCACAAATGTATTCATTTCCTGTATTTATATAGTGCCAGCCTTTTACAGAGTACAAGTCACATCACGCCCTGTCCTGTAGAGGGGGTTCACATTTTAATGACTCTACCACATGCTTGGTCCAGTTTTACAGAGAAGTCAGTTGAAGTCCAAATCAAGGGAAAAAACAACAACAATTTAGCCCTGGATGATGTAGAAGGGGTTACATAGTTACATAGTTATTTTGGTTGAAAAAAGATATACGTCCATCGAGTTCAACCAGTACAAAGTACAACTCCAGCCTGCTCCCTCACATATCCCTGTTGATCCAGAGAAAGGCGAAAAAACCCTTACAAGGCATGGTCCAATTAGCCCCAAAAGGAAAAAAAATTCCTTCCCGACTCCAGATGGCCATCAGATAAAAATCCCTGGATCAACATCATTAGGCATTACCTAGTAATTATAGCCATGGATGTCTTTCAACGCAAGGAAAGCATCTAAGCCCCCTTTAAATGCAGGTATAGAGTTTGCCATAACGACTTCCTGTGACAATGCATTACACATCTTAATCACTCTTACTGTAAAGAATCCTTTCCTAAATAAATGGCTAAAACGTTTTTCCTCCATGCGCAGATCATGTCCTCTAGTCCTTTGAGAAGGCCTAGGGACAAAAAGCTCATCCGCCAAGCTATTATATTGACCTCTGATGTATTTATACACGTTAATTAGATCTCCTCTAAGGCGTCTTTTCTCTAGACTAAATAAACCCAGTTTATCTAACCTTTCTTGGTAAGCGAGACCTTCCATCCCACGTTTAGAACATCTTTTGATTTTCACTGTCGGCATCAACGAGGTTTTTTCCTGTTTTCTTCTCCCTGAGACCTCCCTGAATCGCCAAGGATTTTAAGGGAAATGACAATTCTGCTGTGGAAAACGTAAAGTAGGCTAAAACTCTGACATAACATTCAATGAAAATGTGTTTTCCTACTTTGTATTACCTATAAAGATACCATATTTACTTTTGTGCACAAGTAATATTGTCTGTTTACAAATTACAAGTTCCCAAAGTACAGTTTATCTACTCTGAAAGCTGCCATTGCATTTTATTGCATAGCTGCTGTATTTAAATATAAAAAAAAAACCTATCTAGTGATCATTTATCTGTTGTCTCTGCTTTTGCAATGTGAGGCAGCTCAGTTCCAGCACACTGCTCATATTTACATTCCTTTGGGTTACAATTAGAAACAAAAGATACGCTATTTATTGGTGTAGTATTTTTTTTTCAGAGTAAAATGAACCTTAAATTACTTTTCTCCTATGTTGCTGTCACTTACAGTAAGTAGTAGAAATCTGACTTAACAGACAGATTTTGGACTAGCCCATCTACTCATGAAGGGGAAGAGGAGGGGGGGGGGGGGTTCTCAGGGTTTTCTTTATTTTTAAAAACACTTAGTGAATGGCAGTTGCTCCGTCCAACTGCGGGAAAAAAAGTGTGCAGCGAGCAGGGAGGATGGCCAGCATCTTTGCATGAATCTTTTTCAGGAAATGTCTTTATAAAGAATAAAGGCCATGCTGAGAATCCCCCATGAAGGATTTGCCCACAATCTCTCGGTAATGTCAGATTTCGAATACTTTCTGTAAGTGACAGCAGTACAGGAGAAAAGTAATTTATGGCTCATTTTACTCTGGAAGAAATGAACTTCTTATTTGTATGTGTTTTAAATTTTAAGATTTTTGCAAGAGTTCCTCTTTAAATGGTGTAAAAATATCACTTAAGAGAAAACTTAGGAGAAAACCGAATTGAATATGGGCCATATACATCTAGAATGAATCCATATGTAAACCAAGCACAAACTTTTTTTATTAGCCCAATTACTAGTTTTTATGTGCAGAAAAAAAATAATCTTTGCTACAGAGTTTCCAAACTAAAACTGTCAGATAGAGGTGTCAACGTTTGCTGCCAGGCAATGATTAGTCCAGGTGTTTTGAAATTAGTTTAAAAATAAAAAAGTATAAAACCAAAACTCCTGCCCTATTGGGCTAATTACTCCTGTAGCAGAGTGTAGAGTGGTAGTTTACGGACAGGCTTGTGGCAACTGTATTCCAAATAGAGTATTGTTGCTAAGACTGTGAAGAAGAACATGCAGTCAAATTGGAAACTCTGCCACCTGAAAATGCTCTTCTTTGCATTTGTATTTCTTAGCATTGTATTATTATGATTATTATTATTGTTATTATTATTATTATTCAAGCACCCCATTAAGGCCAGATTCCCACTGGGGCATTACATTATAATAATAATTATAATAATCTTGCAAAGCAGACGAGAGGCTCTCCAAAAGTATAAAGTTATTGTGTCAGCTACCTTCAATAATTCACTGAACATAAGATTCAGACTTTTACTCTTTACAAATGTGCAGTATAAAAGTCTAAATCTTATGTTTAGTGAATTATTGAAGGTAAGCTGACACTTACCGTACCTTCTCTTTTATTTGATTTAAATTGTTTTATACTTTTTGGGCGCCTCTCGTGTTTGTCTTTGCATGTTTTTACCCCAGTGGGAAGGCTACATATTTTATGTATTAAAAATTCATTTTTGAGAGCCTCTATCAGATTTGAAGCTTCAAGGCCGAGTGGGAACGGCACTTTCCCACATGTCTAAACAAGTGGTTGCCTGACTATCTACCCACCTTTGTGAGTAGTGCTGTTTATAGCATCCTTTACACAACGATAATACACCAGACTGGGCTCCTATTGTCTGTTTTTTTCCTCTAGGTCTCCATCAATAATATTCGTAACATCTGTACAGCGCTTTTCTGTTGTTAAATTCAAAGCTCTTGAGAGCTGCAGCCACTAGGGGCGCTGGCAATGGGCCACACTGGAACATTAGGGAGCAATAAAGAGTATATACTGGACTTGTTTCAGGTGTGTGATTTGCATACTTCTGTAGATAAAGACATTAGCTGGCAACTGGTATTGGTTAAAGGGAAATAAATATGGCAGCTTTCATATCCCTTTCACTTCAGCTGTACTTTAAACTGTCATCTCTAACTGAGGAGGTCCATTTATTGCACTGTGAAGCAGCATCCAAGTTATTGACTGCACTGCTTTGATTCTTGGTCATGTTTGTTGCAAAATTTGGGAAGGAGTTGAACTTACTTGTTATAAAACGTTGATTGGCTGTCATTAATGATATGGAAACTAACCTCCATCTGTGCCTCTGAGAAGGCAGCACTAGATGCCACTAAATGCGCAACAAGCAATTAAGTTGATGCACCAATATTTAATGCAAGCTTCTCAAATAGAGATTCATTTTTTTAGTTGAAATAATTTATTTTTTAACGGCTCACAGAATAATATTACCGTATTTGTAGCGGTACTAATAAAAGGTGATTGTTTTTAGCATATCTGTGTAAGAATTGTATATTCTATTTTCAGATGGCTGATAGATGTATCTATATTAGCATTATGCAAACATCTTGACTTTCAGAAGGGGGTTCCCTAAAGCCTTTTCATGAATCCCCGCCTTTGTCCTTGTTGGAGAGATTTTGTTGGAAAATATTCCCAGAAGGACCACTATCGCCAAAAAATTTAGATACATGAAAACATAAATAAAAAGTACATTTCATCCAGAGTAAAATGTGCTATAAATTATTTCTCTCCCATGTTGCATTATGTTACAGTAGGTAGTAGATATCTGACAGAACTGGCAGGGTTTGGACTAGCCCATCTCCTCATGGGAAATTCTCGGGATTTTCTTTATTCACAAAACTTAGTGAACGGCCGTTGCTTAGTCCAACCGGCAAAATAGTGTGCAAACAGGTAGTGGGGCATCCAGCATCTTTGTAAAGATCCTTTTCAGGTATTGCTTTTGTAAAGAATAAATGAAATGAGAATCCCCCATAAAGAGATGGACTAGTCAAAAACCTGTCGCTTCTGTCAAATTTCTACTAAGTAACTATGGTAAGTGACAGTAACGTAGGTGAAAAGTAATTGATAGCTCATTTTACACTTAAGAAACATACTTCTTCCTTATCTTTATGTGTTTACATATATTTTACAATTGTTCACGATAATGATCTTTAAAGAGAGCAATGAGAAATCAGAGAGCAGTTCTAACTCCTTCCCACGCTATTATTTTCTTTTTCTAGATTAGGGTTTTAAGACTTCAGTACATTTTTGGAATGAGCAAGATGTAGTGGGACCAGAACCGTACAGTCGCTAGATACTGCGATCCCCATTTATAAAGGAAATAATATGCACACACATCACACGCATTTCTGAGAGAATAAAAATCCTTTGACCGTCGTCAAGTCTTGCAGCGTTTCATATTAAAAGCGCTTGCCAAGACTGTTGAGTACATAAAACCAAAACAAACTCCGAAACGGGGGCACATATGCCCTGACAGCATTAGGTTTCTGCAAATAGATGCCAGGCGCCTGTGATTGATTGAATGTGTGCTTGTGGAATGATGATGCCAGTAAGGGATTGGCACAAGAGATTCAGACACTGCTAATTCCCCAGAGGGTGGGGGGCAGGGATGGTTGGTGGATGGGGGTCCTTGGCACAGAGAGAGAGGGAGATGGGAAAAAAAACCTCTCCTCTGTTCATGGTTAATGCTACTTGTCCACAAAAACGACTGAGAAACCGGCGATGCCATCTGCAAACTGCGATTCATAAACACTTTGTCAGTGTGCCATGCTCCCTGACATCATAAAAAAATACAAGAGGCGACATTGTAATAAAGAGAGGTGCTCATGCAGACTACCAATTAAACGCATCTAATTTATTTCCCTTACAGCTGAGCCTTTATTTATTAGTAAACAGCTGCATTTGTTGTTTTTTTTTCTCCTCCGACCAGATGATAGCCAAATGGTGCACAAGATAATCCATTAATTCACAGCAATCACCGGTCAGCTTTCTGCTTGGTGGGAAAAGGCGGAGAGAAAAGGTTACCCGAATGATAAAGAAACAATAAGCAAACCCAAAATAAAAGCGAGCCCAGTTGGCTTTTAATGCAAATGAAAAGGATAAGATGCTCTTCAGATTTGAGCGCTGCTAACTGATCGCCGCCACGGCGACGCTCTGTTTTTCCCACGCTTGTGAAAATTTATGTTCGAGGCAACTGAACGGTTTGCTGAGATGGTAAATTGATCTTATAGGAGAGCAGTCACAAATATGAATTTTTTAGATTAACCGGAGTCTCTACACTGAAGCTGATCGAATGGGAATTTGGGCAGCCTGGAACTATTCTTCATCTTATTTAATTGAATTATTTTTCTAATATTCTGTCCTCCTGATCCCAGTAAGGTTGTCTATTGTAATCTGTGCTAATGAATTTCTCCCTCCTTTTAAGAGACACTGAAGCGAAAAAAAATATATGATAAAATGATTTGTATGTGTAGTACAGGTATGAAATAAAACATTAGGAGCAGAGACATAAGTCTAATATTGTTTCCAGTACAGGAAGAGTCGACAAACTCCAGTTGTTATCTATGCAAAAGAGCCATTGAGCTCCATGACTTTCAAGATATCAGAGAGCTTTATCTTCTGAAGCTTGTTATCTCAAGTGTGAGTCAGGCCTAGTGCACACCAAAAACCGCTAGCAGATCCGCAAAATGCTAGCAGATTTTGAAACGCTTTTTTTTATTTTTCTGCAGCGTTTCAGCTAGCGTTTTGCGGTTTTGTGTAGCGGTTTTGGTGTAGTAGATTTCATGTATTGTTACAGTAAAGCTGTTACTGAACAGCTAATGTAACAAAAAACGCCTGGCAAACCGCTCTGAAGTGCCGTTTTTCAGAGCGGTTTGCGGTTTTGCTATACTTAACATTGAGGCAGAAACGCATCCGCAATCCAAAATCTGCAGCAGCCCGGGAGTATGCGTTTCTGCAAAACGCCTCCCGCTCTGGTGTGCACCAGCCCATTGAAATACATTACCCTAGCGGATCCGCACCCGCAAGCAGATCGCAAACCGCAGCAGAACCGCTCTGGTGTGCACTAGGCCTCACTGTATTGTTTGTTTTTCCTGCAGAGGACAGTTCAACAATTCACTAGCCTGCTCTGTAAAATCATTTAGAATGCTGAATAGCGTGTAAACTGTATATATTAGAGAATATTAAACTATAGAACTGAAAATAAAAAGATGAGAATATTTCTTTGAGAATATTAAACTACAAAACTGAAAATAAAAAGATGAGAATATTTTCTCTGCTACTAATGTTCTAGTAATTATCCGTACTACACATACAATTCATTATATCATAATTTTTTTTTTCCGCTTCAGTGTCTCTTTAACCTCATCCAATGCTTTTTCCTGACCACCCACTCCCCCCCCCCCCCAGCATTTAATTTGTTTCCGGTGTGCTGGGATGAGGGGGCGTCGGAGGAAAAGGATCAGGGGCGGGAATCCAGAGGCTGCGTATGTCTTTGCTCTAGAGCATACATGTCAAACTCTGGCCCGCGGGCCAAATCTGGCCCTCAGAGCCATTAAATTTGCCCCCCCAAGTGGTTTCCCACTTTGCATTATGTTTGGCACTCTCTAGACCATCAGGGAAGCTATATTTGAGGTGAAGCCCTAGGACACCAGGGAAGCCATATGGGGAAGGCAGTGGAAAAGCACTAAATACTAGGGAACTGTGTAGGGGAAGGTGGGGGCCACTACACACCAGGGAACTGTACAGGGGAGGAAGAAGGACCACTAGACACTGGGGAACTGTATAGGGGTTGGAGGGGAGCAATTAGAGACCAGGAAACTTTAAAAGGGAGGGGGGGCCACTAGACATTGAGGTTGGCCCATGACTAGGTCCCAGTGTACAATTTCGGCCCACATTGTATTTGAGTTTGACCCCCCTGCTCTAGAGTGAGGAGGTGACCCATCAGTGGCAGGAGGACGAGCCCAGTGCCAGTTTGTGTGTTGTAGCTCCACCCCCTTGCATGAGCGCCAGGGTAATATAGTTGTTACGTAGCACTCTGCGCTGCTAAAGGGAATTTTGGTGTGTTGGACTTTGACACTTTGATCATCATAGGGGAAGCGGTGCCAGACCAGGTCCAGCAGGGACAGCCCTATGATCATACCAAATATGCGGCGATCAGAGTGTTGGACATACCGTAGTCTAGCACTTTGCTCTAAATAGGATGATGCTGGGCCGGGCTTTATCAGCAGCAGGGCTGTGTAGCGGTAGCCACTTTTTCATTTGTGTCAGACATTAAACCTATAGAGGAAAAGACCAATGTCGAGGATAGTCCGACAGAGGATTAGAATGGGTTCATAACTGGCAGTTTGTTTTTGTGTGTGTAGCTGACAGGCTTCTTGGAAATGTGGTCATTTTCTGGATATGACAAGCTCAGGAAGTCGATTAAGACACTTCTCACTAGAACTTCGCTAGTATACACTATACTGTATTTGCCTGGACTAAAACAGTGGCCACTTAGTGTGTGTGCATGGTGGTGTGAATGCCTGTTACATCAGCTGATGTTCAACTAACGGCCGTGTTGTCACATTTTTAAGGGGGGATAAGAGGGATTTTCTATGGTTGTATATGTGGAAATTTTGCAATAAAGCCAGTCTGTATTTTGAAGACACCTTGAAATTTTTGTTTTGGGATCAACTTGTGCGGTTGTTTCAGGGTGGATCCCCCACTATTGTGGGATACACAGATGATAATATATAGGTCCAAGCGCTCCTCATTCTTTACTGTGATACCTGTACTGGGGGCACCTATGCCTGGCTACCTATACTGGGGACACCTATGCCTGGCTACCTATACTGGGGACACCTATGCCTGGCTACCTATACTGGGTATAACTATGCCTGGCTACCTATACTGGGGATACCTATGCCTGGCTACCTATACTGGGGATACCTATGCCTGGCTACCTATACTGGAGATACCTATGCCTGGCTACCTATACTGGGGACACCTATGCCTGGCTACCTATACTATGGACACCTATGCCTGGCTACCTATACTGGGGACACCTATGCCTGGCTACTTATACTGGGGACACCTATGCCTGGCTACCTATACTGGGGACACCTATGCCTGGCTACCTATACTGGGTATAACTATGCCTGGCTACCTATACTGGGGATACCTATGCCTGGCTACCTATACTGGGGACACCTATGCCTGGCTACCTATACTGGGGATAACTATGCCTGGCTACCTATACTGGGGACACCTATGCCTGGCTACCTATACTGGGGATACCTATGCCTGGCTACCTATACAGGAGATACCTACGCCTGGCTACCTATACTGGGGACACCTATGCCTGGCTACCTATACTGGGGACACCTATGCCTGGCTACCTATACTGGGGACACCTATGCCTGGCTACCTATACTGGGGACACCTATGCCTGGCTACCTATACTGGGGACACCTATGCCTGGCTACCTATACTGGGGATACCTATACCTGGATACCTATACTGTGGGCACCTATACCTGTCTTACCTATACTTGGGAGCTAAATACCGCATCGCAAGTAACATTCTCAAGTCGGGGGGGGGGGGATTTTTATTCTCTCACCCTGGGTGCAATTTAGCCTAGAAACTGCCCTGCATACGTGCATCTGGAGTGACAACGTTTTCTAATAGGTTTGTTACAGATATTGAGCACTGTAGATGCCTCATATGAATGCAGCTTCACTGACCTTCCTCCCTATGATCTGATCTGACGCAGAGGAGTGTTGCAAACTATTTCCACCCAACACCTTTTATTTTTCAAGAATCTAGTCCAGGTTTTCCAGTAATCTCCATTGCTCTCCATCATTCATAAATCAGGATCCCTGTGCCTCATAGAGGCTAGAAAATGTAGTGAAGTGGGGCACACAGCTGTGCATCACTGGGATCTTTTCAATCAGTTTGTCCTTCTCTGAATTACAATTCACGTTTTCATTTGCAACATTTAATGTTTCTCAGATTTAATATAAAAGTCAGAAAACCCTCTTCAAAAACCTATTGTTAGCTCCAAATGTCAGAAATAAAGCAAACATGAAAAAAAACCTCTATATTTTCCCTTTAAAGTACACCCAAGGCAAAAATAAACTGATGAAATAAACAATTGTATCTATCTTCCTACTCCTAAAAATGACTTTTGTAAGATATTCCACAGTTTTATTTTATGTTTAAATCTACTTTTTAAGTTTTAACTGTTTTACTGTTTTTGTTCAATGACACATTAATTGATGTATTCCAGAGCTAAAATATATGAACTATTGGCCCTTTTTATCTCTTCCCTGCTCTCAGAAGCCATTTTCTGCTAGGTGTTTTATAGTTGGAATTTCTTATCAGTGAGGGTCACACTGTAGTCACTTCCTGTCTGAGTCAGGACTGAGTCATCCACTTACATACCTGATATTTAACTCTTTCAGGCAGAGAAAGAAAAAAAGGATCATGGCATAGTTATTTGTGTGCTAGGCACTGTACATACACATGTCTATCTCATCATGTCACATGTCACCCCCGAGCATTCCAGGAGACCATGTTTTAAAGTGGCTTTAGAACTCTCAGTAAACAAACAATTCACAGAGATAACCTGTCAGGACTAAAGATGATACCGCCTGTGATACATTTCAAAAAGTAAATTGGGGAGAGGAACGATTTGACAATAGGCAAACCCTGCCTAAATAGTTTATAAATTAACATTGTAAAGAAAAATTAAGCAATTTTATTCATTGTTATTTTGGTTTAAGGACTACTATTTTGAAAATCATCAGCATTAAAATACATGTAAACACATATTAATATTATTATTGATTTATAAAGCACCAACATATTCAGTGGCGCTGTACAAATTAAGGACAAATAATACAGACAATGGTATACACATATAAAAAAGAATTACATATCTCCCAGAGTAAAATGAGCCATGAATTACAGTACTTTTCTCCTATAATGTTCCTGTCACTTACAGTAGGTAGTAACAATCTGACGTATCTGACAGGTTTTGAATAAGCCATCAACTCATGAGCGGTTCTCAGTGTTCTTAATTTTCAAAAGGACTTAGTAACCTGCAGTTGCTCTGTTCAACTGCCTGAATAGTGTGCAGTGAGCAGGGAGGCTGGCCAGCATCTTTGTATAAATTATTTTCAGGGCGTGTCTTTACAAAGAATTAAGGCCGTGCTGAGAATCCCCCACGAAGAGATGGACTAGTCCAAAACCTGTCAGTGCTGTTAGATTTCTACTACCTACTGTAAGTGACAGCAACATAGGAGAAAAGTAAGCTCATTTTACTCTGGAAGCAGCATACTTGTTATTTGCATGTATTTAAAATTTTACAATTTTGGTCCTTTAAGGATTTACATTGTGTGCCTTGTGATTTTGTTGCAAAGGTTACAGATGAGGGAAAAAACTACAAATAAGGAATAAACACAAGCTTTTACTGCTGCCTTCATTAGCATGGCGAGTGCAGCCACACAGCAAATCACCAATGCCAGTCTTGCGTTTTCCCATCTCACACGTGTTGAGCGGGCATTGAAGCAGGGGGTCTGCTGTAGCCACAAACCCATGACGCTCCTATCAGCCTGACCCATCCCTTAGCTTGGTCTCTGGACTAATGGCTTGTTTTCGGCATCACACAGCTCCAGGCTGCTTCCCTCCCCTCTCTAGTTCCTATGGCCGTGACCGCACATTCAAATCGCTTTCAAAGGTTTGCAGCGCGGAGCACATAGCCAAAAACAGCTTGCTGCTCCCCAAGTTCTTTGTCAGTCATCACTTTTAACATAATTAAGAATTTTGTGCCAAGACCAATAAGCAGCCCGGCGTAATAAAGCCGGTATCTGCTTAACAACAGGCAGGCTGGAAATTAGAGAAATTAACTCATTCTGAGCCTGTTGCGGAAAATATGTGCCGTGTGTAGCTGAAACCGCTGAGCACACAGCCTAATGGTGGCAGGGCAACCTTGTCACGAGTCCAACCCAAGCCTGTAAATCATGTCTTTGAGTACGCTGGTTTCTGGTGCAGAGAACTTGGTGAGGTTTGAATTTTTGAATTTGCCACAGACCCAGATAACCCACAAGGCAAACCTAGGGCCTGGAGAGAGCCTAGCCCCCCCCCCTCCAACACACACACACACACACACACACACCCCCCAAAGTGACTATCAGTGGTGGGCAGAAACTGCTGTCTTGCCTAGGGTCTCATTTCATCTTAAAGTGGACCTACACTCAGAACTTCCTCTCTGCTGTAAAAGATAAGGAACAGATATAAGCAGATATAGGGTTAACATCCTGTGTTTAAAAATTAGCTGCTCTGCTGAGGCAGATCAAATTACACTTGTGATTAGTCATAGATGAGGAGGAAATTAGGCAGGATAAACTCTCTAAATACACACAGGGTGCATTTCTCTATGCTTTCCTTCTGCCCTGTGCATAGAGTTCAGGTGCATTTCAATCTATTTCTGAACAGTGCCAAAGAGATACCCAGCTATCTTTGAATTTACACCTCAGGCTTTTCAACTCCTATCCCCAGCCTGAGTATGTGTTGTCCTGCCGCCTGTTCTACTGCACTGGGCACCAGGCGGAGCTGGTAGTTAAAATTAAGGTTATCCGGTGGATGAAATTCGGGTGACAACCACAGGGACCCAGAGGGAAAAAAGGAACGGAGAACACCAGGAGCACCAAAAAGTGTAGTGTTTTCAGGCAATTGGATAACAAATGATGCAAATACTACATACAAAACTGGGTTGCTGATAGGCAGCCACAGTGTCAGGCAAGTGGAGAATACCATCTCCACATACATAGGAAATCTTCTCCGGGTTGAGTTGGGTCGCACACAAAGGGCTCGATTCAGTAAACGGTGCTAGCCCAGTTGGCACGCCTAAACACTTTGGGCGTGTTAACTAGGGTGCTGACTAGGTTAGCACCGTTTTCCAAGTCAGTCCGCGTGCAAAACTTTGCGTGTGCAAAGTCCGGTGCCCGCGAAACGTCGCATCGGGATGGTCCTATAGCGTCGCATTGGATGCGACTTTAACGTTGTATGCATGCGACTTTAACGTGGCATGGGTGCGAGGTTAAGGTCGCATCCAATGCAACGTTATAAGGCCTTTAGGTGCGACATTTTCGTTGCACCGCGATGCGACGTTTTGCGCGCACCGGACTTTGCGTGCGATGCGTTTCGTACGCGTTTTAGTGCGCAAACAGCTGGTTTAGGCGTGAAGAGCCGTGCTAAGTAGGCGTGCTAACACAGTTTACTGAATCGAGCCCAAAGAGACAAAGAGTCCGCTAGACAAATATCGCATGTACATGCCTGGGGGGAGGGGAGAACTGTACATAAATTGTGTGGAGGCGGTCCTACCTCCTAGTACCAAGCCTTAACCCTTCCTATTAATTACAAAAACTGAGCTCCCAGCCTAATGGCAGTACCCCCCCCCCCCCCCTTCCCCGGCACCCAAAGAACTGCAACACAAATCAAAGTTACTAGCGGATTGTCTACTTATTGCCAATCAAATATTGCAAGTACTAGCCAATCAAATACTAATAGACAGCCAGCTAGTCTAAATAAACCCTATGAAGTTGATGGGCTGCTGTGGTGGCTGGCTGTCTACTAGTAGCCGATTGGCTAGCCATTGTCTGGCGCACCATGCAGCCAGTTCACAGCCTTGGTCCCCGATTGTGGCAATTTGCATTGGCATCTATTAGGCTCCTGCTGGCGCGTGCACTGAAATGACCTGATCCACCCCAGCCTAACCTAACCTTGACTTTAACCACTCTAATCTTATAACATTGTTATGATAGCAATGAAGGGCAGATCAGTTGAATGTGTGTAATACCACTTGACTACATCAAGCCCCAGCCAAAGACATTGAAATGGAAATTTTGCAGCTATGGGCACCATAGTGTATGGATTGGGAGCCCCACTCAGTTATTATAGCTGAAACGTTACATTGGGGGTCGGAACTCAGCTATACAATAACTACTAGAGTGTAGTCAGAACTCAATCATACTGTAGTGTTGATCAGGTGGTTAGTGCTAGGTGTATGGGTTGGAGGGTGGTTGTAAGGCATATATGTAGCAGAGTAAGGGCTGGAACCCACTAGAGCGATTTTCTAAGCATTTAGTGAGCGATTCAAACCGCTAGCAATTTCCCTAAACGCTCAGCTAATGTTAATGGATGGGCCAAATTCCACTGGAGGGATTGTGATTACCAAATCGCAAAACGCAAGACATGCAGCATTTTTAGCGTTAGCATTTCTGCAATGTAAAGTATTTAAACTCTAGCCTAATCGCTGATCAAAACCTACACGGAGCGATTTTGCTAGCGTTTTGAAGTTACTGCATACTGTAAAAAAATTAAAATTAATTGAAAAGACCAATCAGAATTAAAACCGCTAATCGCTACACAATCGCTGGCAAAACCTTACACTTTCTAAAATCGCTCTCAAAAACGCTCAATCGCTTACAAAACGCTCACACAAAACGCTAGCGATTGCGATTAGCGATAGCGTTTTGTAGTGGGTTACAGGCCTGAGGGTGAGAGGATAAGGAAGGGCTATGAATGGTTAGTTACTGGTTAGGGTTAGGTCAGGTGTATACATATTGAGCAAAGGCACAAGCAAGTTTAGTAAGGGTCACAACATCTTCCCATTGCACATCAGGATAAGGGGGTGGGGCTGAAAAAGAGCCGCAAGGAGATTGGCGACACTGAAGAGAGGAGTGGGGACATGTCCTGCCACTGGGGGGGGGGGGGGGGGGCATGGGTAAATATGTGCACACAGGCTACTACTAGGGTAATAAATACATGTACACAGGCTACTTCAAGGGAACATAAATATGCGTTTGGGATGGATGTACATACACAGGTTAATTGTAGGAGATGCAGAGTGGCCAGCAGGGTTTTGCTGTTGATTGCTGACTAGAATATACAACAGATTAGCAACAAGGATGTCTCTTCTATCTCTGCAATAACTTGCACATCCTGGTAAGCCTGCAGTGTCTTTGACTGCTTGGATTCATATACTTGAGAATTACATGCTTGCTGCAAATCAGGAGGTGCTATCTACTAATAGGAAACATGCTTCACTTATTCACTGCCTCGGAGCAGGAGGATGTTTGTGGCCCCAAAGGTAATTCTGGTGTTAGCAAAAGTGTATGACATTGTGGTAAAAACACAATAGCAAAGCTGAAGGCCTTCTCATGGCCGTTTTGGGGGGTTAGGAGGGGTCGCAGCATGAGGGGAGAGCTTTGCACATCAGCGGGGACGGCTCTCCCCTCTGCGCTCCCCTCCTGCATCTATCTAAGTGTCAGCAGCGGCGGCGGCAGCAACAGCTATAATTACCTCCATTCACCACGGAGGTTGCCAATCTGCAAGGGCTTCACATTACTTCCTGTTTAACAGGAAGCCCTTGCAGATCGGAGACCTCCGGTGGTGAATGGAGGTAATTATAGCTGCTGCTGCCGCCGCCGCCGTTGACACTTAGATAGATGCGGGAGGGGAGCGCAGAGGGGAGAGCCCGAGGTGAGGGAGGGGGGGACAGTCCCCTCTTCCCCCTCCCGGCTGATGTGCAAAGCTCTACCCTCATGCTGCGACTCATCCTGGCCCCCCAAAACGGCCATTAGCGGGCCCCAGGGTGGGGGTGGAGGGGCCTGCTCAAATTCTTGCAGGGGGGCCCGGGGACCTCTAGTTACGCCCCTGTTTATCAGCATTAAAGTGGTCTGAAACTCCAACATAACACTTAATAAAAATGTGTTTTCCTACTTTTTATTACTCATACAGTTATCATAGTTGCTTTTGTGCATAAGTAATATTGCCTGTTTACAAATTACACGTTTACAAGTGAAGTTTATCGTGCCCTAAAAGCTGTCATTGAATTTTATTCAAACTGCTTTTTATTATATATTAACATCTTCTAATGAGCTATTCTGAACTGTGTGTGTATCTGAAGCACAGAGAGCTTCACAGGGAGCTCCTTTTCACTTGTTACACCGTGTTTACACACATTGTAACAACATTGGAATGTAAACATAGATACTGCTATCTCCAGTTTGGATGCGGATTTGAAGCTGAATAGCAGGACAAAGTGCTATGTTTAACCATTTCAGTGATGTTCTGCTAAAAAAAATTCTGGGATAGTAGCTTTCAAGCTGTGAGGAATCTTTTAGAGCAAAGTAGAAATGCTGGCTTTCAGACCACTTTAAGAGAACTGGTGGTACTTGCAGTGGAGTAAACCCACTTGTCCTCCTTTCATCAGTGTCCCTCCATCTCCGTCCACGCTGCTGTAGCAACATCCAAGTGGCATGACACATGAGAATGTACATGTCACCGGGTTAAGGGGACAGAGATGTAAGGAGGGAGTGCGCTGGCTGGGCAGGTGAGTTCACTCGGCTACAGGTAGTCTGAAGCAAAATGGGGTCCTGAGGGACCGCTGTTACCTTTGGAGGAGACCTAGGGCCCATCAGCCAGCTCTGGGGTCCCAAGGGGCGAGCCTTATACTCTCAGTCAGGGAGGGTGGCACAAAGGGCCCTCCTAATACTTTATTCGGGGGGGTTGCTCAGCACCTAATAATGCTAAGTTGGAGAGAGGGGACTCAAGCTAAGAGTGAGCACATCCTTCTACCAGTGTTCTTAGTACCTTTACAGATGTACCCGCCCTTCTTTGTATGATTCACTGTTAAAATATAGTGCACCTCTAAGGTTTGAGAGCACTTGATGAAGGTCTTCACGGCCAAAACGTTGTGCTTGCTGTTACTGTAATTTAAAATAAAGCAATATTTGGATCTCATACAGGGGGAGTCTCGTTTCTTCCCTCCCTTGCTGCTAGAAGTCTCTGCATTATCAGTGTTTGAATAGCATCATAAACCTACACCCTTTCACTTCCAAGGACTCAACCAGGCCAGGATTTTCATTTTGTTAGTGGGGGTAGGTTACCCCACAAGGTAACCTACCCCCACTGCACTAATAAACAGATATAAAGTGCCCGGTAATTAGAGTTGAGGGGACCTCTGTGCTTCGTCACCAGCTCCTATGCTTTGGTTATCAAGAATTAGAAAGACTCTGGCAGGGAACCCCTAAGCTGCTATTTTGATCTTGCTTTTATAGAAAAAAAATACATATGAGTGAGCAAATATTTATTTTACATAACAGCACAGTTTGGCTGTGTAATATCAGTGAACACCAGCTTTAGGCAGGTCTCAAGTTAGTTTGTAAGTCAGATGTGGCATCTTAAAAGCTCATTAATAATTCATTAATTCCAAATGTGATCATGTATGTGCATTTTTGCCTATAGACATTCATTAATGTGCATAAGTTGTCAAAAAATATACTTTTGTTATACTTAAAGTGGACTTGAACTCTTGCACAGAACAGAAGGAAAACATAGAGAAATGCACCCTGTGTGTATCTAGAGAGTTTAGCCTCTCTGAATCCCCATCTTTGTCTAATCATTCCCCCGTTTTATCTGTGTCTAATCAAAAGTTGTAATTTGATATCTCAGCGGTGTCAGCTGCCTGCTAATTTGTATACACAGGATGTTAACAATATGTCTGCTTCCATGAAAGCAGGAAGTAGACACACTGCAGATTTATTGCAGGATTTGTATCAGCTGCAACAAAGAAATGTTTTTCTTTAAATGCCATTATGCTGTTGCTTATCTTTTAGAGCAGAGAGGAAGTTCTGAGTTTAAGTCCGCTTTAAATGCAAGATGTTCATATTTGACTGTATGGAAGGCCCTTAAAAATGGGATTCTGCACTTGTCCCTGATATGCACTTTTGTTCTGTGACCCCCGTCATCATAAGTGGCCCCAGACATGTCTAAAAATCCTCCTTTTACACACTTTTCCTTTATATATTAGTTGAGTGCAGCAGGGATGCTCCCCCATTAGCATGTATTGATCAGAACTGGCTGCTTTTCCCCTGCAAGTCACTAATTATCCCCTGACACCCGTTTGCAGCTAATTGACTTTTCTGGCTTATTGGCCTCTCCAAGATCCTCCTTATTATAATGTCTGCAGCATTAATGTCTCAGCTCACATTCATCTGCCCCAATTCTTATATTTCTTAACAGAAGACCTAAAGTTTTCATTCACTTCAAAAAAAATCTGCTAAGTATTATCTGCCTGCCTTGTTTGCCTTGAGACAAACACGGCTCGATTTTGCTGCTCGATTCTCTGTCTCGATCGTTTCGCCGTTCGATTCCGCGGTCAATTCTCTTATCTTCCGCTCTCTTTTCTTATCTTTTTCCATTCACTGCAATCCGGAATCGAGCAGCGAAACGATCGGACGGGAGATCGGACATGTCAGAAATGATCTATCGAGCCATCTTAATGGCTCAAAAACAAGCAGTGTATGCCCAGCATAAAAGAAAAGGTAAAAAGAAACTAATGAGATAAACAATATAATTTATCCACCTACTCCTAAAAATCACTCTTTTTTCAAGTATCCCAGTCTTTGTTTTTATATTTTAACAATTACAAAGTATGATTAATATTTTACTATCTCTAATCAGTGGCAACCTATTAAGTGTCCCAAAGTTAGAAAACGGTCAATAGATCATGTATTTTGTCTCCCTCTGCTGGTACCAACAGAAGCTGTCACTTCCATGCCTAGAAATTAACTCTTTCAAGCAGCAAAATAAATCAGCCTGGTTAATAACCACTTAAGCCCACAGGGTTGTTATTTTTTGCATCTGAGCAACTTTCACCTCCCATTCATTTGTCAATAAATGTATCACTACTCCTCACAATTAATTAATCTATATCTTGTTTTTTCCGCCACCAATTAGGCTTTCTTTGGGTGATACATTTTGCTAAGAATTAATTTATTCTAAATTCATTTTAACAGGAATATTAAGAAAGAAATGGAAAATAAATCATTATTTCTCAGGTTTTGGCCATTATAGTTTGAGATTAATACATGCTACAGTAATTAAAACCCATGTATTTTATTTGCCTATTTGTCCCGCTTATTACACCATTTTAATTCTGTTCCTATCACAATGTATGGCGCCGATATTTTATTTGGAAATAAAGGTGCATGTTTTTAATTTGCATTCATCACTATTTACAAGCCCATAATTTAAAAAAAATTATTAATGCACTCCTTTGACATGCATATTTAAAAAATTCAGGCTCTTAGGTAACAATTTATGTTTTTTATTTTTAATTGTAATTTTTTTTTTTTTTTATTAAAATTTTTATTTGTGTAATATTTGGTGTGGGAGGTAAACCGCAAATTTTTAATGTAAAAAAAATATATTTATTAAATGAAAAATGGATGAGGGTGTAGTTTTACTATTTGGCCACAAGATGGCCACAGTCAAAAAGTCCTAGAAGCATTAGGAAGACGGGAAACTTTTTTTAGCTCAGAAAAACCGCAGCCTCTGATTAGAGGCTGTCATTTTTTCCATGGGGGGCTTCGATCAATGAATGGGATCTATAATCCCATTCATTGATCGCTGGGCTAACGGCCGGCGGGAGTGCGCGCATCCTATCTGGACGAGAATGTTCGTCCAGATAGGCTTAAGTGGTTAATTTATTTTGTACTGTACATACTTGGGCCTGATTCACAAAGCGGTGATAACTCAGTTATCACGCCTAAAAGACTTTAGGCGTGATAACCTTTGCACTAGCAGAGTTATCACCGCTTTGTGCTGCTGGTCGCGCAAAGCTCCCGCACGCAAATGCGCAGGCGCGCGCGCAAAGTCCCATAGGGCTTAATGGGCGTTGCGCGCGCCTGCGCGTTTGCGCACGCAAGACTTTACGCGCGGGAGCTTCGCGCGAGTTACTAGTGATCACGCCTAAACTAAGTTTAGGCGTGATAAAGGGCTTTTCACAGGCGTGCAAAGTGTTTACACCGCTTTGTGAATCAGGCCCTTGTTTATCTCATCATGTCACATGTCGGCTCAGGTACACTTTAAACATAGCTACAATCTGCAGCCAATTAAGAGTAACAGTACCGCACAGTCCATGTGCTCAGCCATATCCGGCAAGAACCAAAGTTGACATTTGCAAAAAGTCTGCAAAGTAGTGATGGTAGGGTAGAATTTTCCATTAGGCATCCAGGCACATTCCTGGAGGTGCCACTAATGAAGAGGCCTGCTACTTTTTTGCAATCTGCTGATTTAGATCATTCATGTAAGGATGGTCAGAAATGCCAATTACTGAAATGCCAATTTCCGATATCACGGAAATTCCAACTTCCGCCAATTGCGATGACAGATTCTGCAGATTTCTGCTCTCCGATGTCCATTTCCAAGTAGTCCTTTTTTGGTCATTTTTTGCATTCTCTGATTGGCCAAATACTTCTGAGGTCACTCTGCATTTACTGATTGGCCCAATGCTTCTGTGATCGGGCTGAAATTACCGAGTTGTGGTAATGCAGTATTTCCGCAGGAATCCGGTTTCTGTTTTCCGAGTTCTGATTGGAAATGTGGAAATTTAATTTCCACGGAATAAGTATGAGCATCCCAACATTCATGGGTCTCTCTATTTGTGCAGGTAAAATGCAGGTTTTGTAACGGTCAGCGCCCAGTTATTATATAGACCAGCGCCACGGCTACTGAACAGTTTTGACGGCTACAGGGTAGTGGAGTGCACTGTCGTTTTATTTGGGCTCCGGTGATCGACTACTTCTTAGCCGCCCTTTGGAACAATGGAGAAAAGTATTGGCTATTAGATTAGTATGCACCACCAGAGCTTAGCCGTTACCCTTATTTTTTGCCTTATAAGACACACTTTTGCCTTATAAGACGCACTTTTGCCTTATAAGAAGCACTTTTTCGCCCCCACAAACATCTGTACTGGATCCAATATGAAAAATTCTTAGTGTAAAAAAAAAAAAAAAAGCTATGGGGAGCACTATTGCCCATAGCACCGAATAATGAAGTAAAAAAAAAAAAGTAAAACATTTCAAAAAGTGTTTTTTTTATATAGTATGCATGTTTGCGGACA
The DNA here is from genome assembly GCF_040937935.1 of Hyperolius riggenbachi. NCBI lineage: Eukaryota > Metazoa > Chordata > Amphibia > Anura > Hyperoliidae > Hyperolius > Hyperolius riggenbachi. The sequence continues at coordinate 60,193,333 of NC_090651.1, forward strand.
GCTTGCAAATAGTCCACAAAATTGCATACAATGTAAAGAAACGCTGAAAAAAATTGTACTGCTTTTGGTACAAAAATCGCAAGGATAATTAATAATAATCCGAACATTTGTATAGCGCTTTTCTCCTGTCGGACTCAAAGTGCTCAAGAGCTGCAGCCACAGGGACGCGCTCAAGAGTCCACCCTGCAGTGTTAAGCTGGCCATTAACGGTCCAATTTCTAGCAAAAAATCGTTCGAGCGATCAGAAATTCGGATCGGACGAAAAATCGTTCACTACACCATCAACTAACCAATCATTGCTTCCTATCTATCACGACCACCAAGAAAATCCAAATTTTCGTTCAACGAAAATTCATTCAGGCGACATTTTTTTCACTCGTTCATAATCGATTGTGTCCATCAATGGAGATTATTTACAACCAATCCGATCAGAATTTTTGATCGCTCGAACGATTTTTCGCTAGAAATTGGATCATTAGTGGCCACCTTTAGGGAGTCTTGCCTTGAACTCCTTACTGAATAGGTACAGACCCAAGCCAGGATTTAAACCCTGCTCTCCCTTGTCAAAGGCAGAGCCCTTAACTAGTACACTATCCAGCCACAATTAAACCCCTGGGGAGGTTAAGCAAAGGCATTACAGAAGTTTGAAAATTGGCTTGGTCCTTTACTGAGGAAACAACTTTATCCTCAACAGGAGTGGAATTTTGGATGAAACTGGGGTCACATCATGTATAATTGGAAACATGAGAAATATCAGAGTTATGGTATAAACAGATTTACTGTAAAAGATGAGACTGAGAAATCAGTAGCCTACTGACACAGGAGCAGCAGCAGCTCTGTCTGGTTGGCATATGTGTGCATTTTTATCATGTTATAATCTTTATGGTAACTGTCCCCCTATTTTCCTGTTCCATAGGTGACATTGTCCTCCTCACCAGACCTGTAACTCTAACAGAGGGTGACAGGGTGACCTTGACGACAGCTGTTCTGATGGCAACAGATGGCACAGGCAAACCAGAGAAGCTGCTCTATGCCGTCTCTGTGCCACCTGTCCACGGTCAGATTGAGTACATCAATTATCCCGGCTTGCCCATCGCCAGCTTCAGCCAGTTGGATGTGGCGGCTCAGAAGGTTTGCTACGCCCATGACAACAGCCGGGAGGCCAGTAAAGATTCATTCAGGTGAGATGGCTTCTGCGATTCTAGCCTGACGTCGGGGAAGGGGTTAAATGTCCTGGAATGGCACCATATGCTGGCAGAGATACCAGTCTGTGCACAGGAATGAATAATGAGGTGTCGCTGCATGGGTTCTTGGGAAATTTAAGGAATTACTCTTCCTTTACGTGCCTTTTATTTGCTAAGCTTATATTTTAAACCAGGGTATGAAATTGTTTGAGACTGTAAATATAATTCATGACATGCTTTGTTCTGTTGGACAGCATGGTGGTTTAGTGGTTAGCGCTCTCGCCTTGCAGCGCTGGGTCTCCGGTTTGAATCCCAGGCAGGTCAACATCTGCAAGGAGTTTGTATGTTCTCCCCGTGGCTGTGTGGGTTTCCTCCGGGCACTCCGGTTTCCTCCCACACCCCAAAAACATACAGATACGTTAATTGGCTTCCCCCTAAAATTGGCCCTAGACTACAACACATACACTACACGATACATACACATAGAACATATGACTATGGTAGGGACTAGATTGTGAGCTCCTCTGAGGGACAGTTAGTGACAGGACAATATATACTTTGTACAGAGCTGTGGAAGATGTCGGAGCTATATAAATACTAAATAATAATATTAGTATGATTCATCTCTAGACACATAATTCATCACTTGCCTTTATTTATAAGTAAAAACACATAGAACCAAGCACATCGCCTCACATTAGGACATTAAAAGGATACCTGAGTGGTCATAAATTGTAAAAACAGGGGGCGTGTGTAGGAAGCAGTGCTCATGCTCACTGCTTCCCCCGTTCTCCTCTGTTATCTCCTAAAGGCCCCCAAAGCTACTTCCGGGTCAGCCAGGTTAATGAGTAGTGCACAGGCACTGCCCGGCGACACGCATCCTAAATCATGCACGCATGGTTGGGAGCTCTGTGCACATGCACACTATGTAGTCATGATGTCATGCACATGCGCAGAATACTCCCAGCTGCGGTCATGTGATCAAGGATGTGGGGAGGTGCAGTAAGCCCATGCACACAGGGCATCAATTTGTGAATTTATTTAGGACTATCCTTTAGGTATCCTTGATTGGACACACTGCTAGAGGAGCAGGGAGGGAGTTAGGGATGTCAATTTGAATAAAGATAGATATTTATCTAGGACAGCAACTATGATTTCAAGGCAAAGCACAGCACTTTGCGCATACACTTTCGATAAACTGGGAGCTGTTGAGGAGATTTGCAGAGTCTCTTGTAAAGTTTTCCTCCACTTTATAGTTTCGCGACTGCTGCTGCGGCTTAATTACACACACGTCTCCCTTATTACACGTTCTGTTTATAGAAAACACGTCTCTGCTCCCCAAGCCAAAACATTTCTTCTTTCAACAAGCAGAACTCCGAGCGGCGTGTGTGTTATTTTGTGTACGCTGCCGAAGAAATAAACAAGAACTTTCTGGAGGAACTGGCATCGTCGCGAGGTGAAGCCGGAGACGTCTTGTCCCAGATGGCGATGTCGTATTCCGGGAGATAAACATATGTCGCCTATTATGTCTCCTAAACACAATAGTCAGCCTTGTAAATATATTTCTCGTAAAACGCACGCTCCGTGCGCTTCCATACGTGCTGAGAAGGAATAACTTTGTGGGTAAGAAAACATCTCATTTTCCTTTTTCGCCTTAAAATCTGCCGGGGAGGATGCAGTGAAAGTTGGATGATACATTTTATTTGGAACGTTGGAATAATGGTTTTGTCCTTTCTATCTCTCACGGTGACAGATTCCCCTGAACCCCCAGCCCGTGATTTCACTTATCCTGCATGCTTTTGGCTGACGCTTTAAAGCAGGGGTCTCAAACTCAATTTACCTGGGGGCCGCAGGAGGCAAAGTCAGGATGAGGCTGGGCCGCATAAGGGATTTCACAAAAAAAGTCAATCAGCAGCTCCCGCCCCCTAACCCCCCCCCCCCCCACGCCCATACCCTGTCCCCCCACCCCCTTTCCCTTCCACTGATTTTTATTTCAAAATCAAATTCACACTGAAGCTAACTATTTTGCCTATTTTACCTTATAGTTCGCTTCAGTGCTCCCATTACAAGTAATCCGCCGTGTCCCCGCCGCAAAACAAGGGCTGCAGAGCCCCCAAATCGCCCGGGGGCATTCCGCCGGCATTTCCTGGAAGGGGCAGAGCTTTCAGCTTCAGCTCTGCCCCTCCTGACGTCAATCGCGGCGCATCGCCGCCTCTCCCCGCCCCTCTCTGTGAAGGAAGAGTGAGAGGGGCGGGCAGAGGCGGCGATGCGCTACTATTGACGTCAGGAGGGGCAGAGCTGAAGCTGAAAGCTCTGCTCCTTCCAGGAAATGCCGTTGCATTGCCCCCCGGGCGATTTGGGGGCTCTGCAGCCCTCGTTTAGCGGCGAGGATGCGGCGGATTACTTAGGAGCACTGAAGTGAACTATAAGGAAGCTTTTGCCGGCGCGGGCCACAAAATATTGTGTTGAGGGCCACAAATGGCCCGCGGGCCTCGAGTTTGAGATCCCTGCTTTAAAGGGTACCTGAGATGGGACTCCAGGCTATACTTACCTGGGGCTTCCTCCAGCACCATGAGACTCGTGGTCGCCATTCTCCAGAGCGGCTCTGTTCTCTTCTAATTCTCCCCTGCAGAGCCGGGACAAGACAGAGGCCGGACAGGCTGCAGCCTCTGAGCGCTTCCCCTAGAGGGCGCATTCCTCTGCACTCTCCCCGCAGCTCCATTTCTTTGCCCTCTCCCCTCCTGCACTGCAATCTTCCCTGCCACCAGACTAATCTCCCAAGTCCCCTCTCAGTGTCCTCATCATATATGGAAAAGAGCGCTCTGGAATCCTGTCTGCTTGGAGCAGTAACAGCCACTCTGTCATGAAAGAGATGACATGCTCGGCTGTGGCATAGTGTTGCTAGGCAACAGCAGGAAGCCGGAACTGGCTGTCGGCTTCCTGCAGAGTTGCCTGCTGATATTTACTGCACGCTTGCAAAGTAGCTGGGCTGGACAGGGGAGAGACCCCCTCCCTCAGGCATCCTTCCGTCCCTCCCTCAGGCATTAGTGAATGCCTGCCAGACCTAAGATGTCAGTCAGGACAGAGGCCAGCTGTTGTAATGCCTGGCATGAAGCAGGTATGGTGGGGGAAGGGGGCTTTGAAAGAGGCAGACAGTTGAGTGAGCATAACATGAGAGAGAGTGTGTGTATCTGTGTGTACAGAGTGTGTGTGTGTATATATATTTGTGTATCAGTGTGTATTTGGGTGTCAGTGTGTGTATGTACATATGTACAGTGTGTGTGTGTGTATCTGTGTGTGTGTATGTACATATGTACAGTGTGTGTGTGTGTATCTGTGTGTCAGTGTGTGTATGTACATATGTACAGTGTGTGTGTATCTGTGTGTCAGTGTGTGTATGTACATATGTACACTGTGTGTGTGTGTGGTGGTGGTTGGGGGGGTGCGCACTTTGGAATCTCAGCCTCTGGTGCTGGGGAGACTTGTCCCGGCCCTGCTCCCCTGTAATCTGTCTAGTCACGGCTAGTCGTGCGCTCCAGCTCCTGGCTGCGGTAGCACAATGGGGGATGCGCACGCGGCCGGGCCATGCAAGCACAGACGTGTACAGCGTTACAGGAGAGAATTAGAAGAGAATGGACCAACCCGGGAGGACGGCAAGGAAGACCATGAGCCTCATGGGGCTGGAGAAAGCCCCAGGTAAGAATAAATATAGAACAGCTGTGTGTTCAAATACAACATACAGCTTTACCACTGAATACATATTTAGTTCTGTCCAGCCAGCCCTGTGATTTAGATGGTCCAGCATCTCCACAATGGCACAATGGTCAGCATGCCCATTTCTGAATTAAAATGTCCCTTCCCTTAGAGCAGAAGGTGTTTGTGATCACAAGTATGCAGCTTCATGTGAGCAAGAAGGAACGCCCATGATTACTTCTTGCTCACATGGTCAAAGAGGAGGAACTTCCACCTGACTCACTTGGCAACAGATATAGTTTGCATATTATTGTTCAGAGTATTTTTCTGAAACAAAAAATGTTTTGCTATGTACTTTTGACTGAAGGTAGTTGAGAGTCCTGCGCAATATCAGCAGTCTGTACTGCTGAACTTTGCTTCTGAGTCACTTTTAGCCCATGCCACCTAGGAATATTGTATTAGTAGACCACAATTTGCTGGTATTGCTAGCAACTGAAATCTCTGTCAATTAGGAAATTGTTTTTAAGGTAATAAAGAACACAAGCAGCCCCCGTGTCCAGAAACTGTGGTGCTGTGACACTGGTCACAAATCGCAACACTTCAGTTCAGAATCTCGGACATCAGCAGCAAAATCAACTTTATTTTGCCAAGTAAAACAGCGGTTGTCCCCAGAAGTTGTTTTGGTACATACAGGTTTGGCGATGTTACATTGTAAACCTACAGATTTGGTACAGTAAGGAATACACATTTGGTAGACAATAGTACAGCAAAATGTAAGATAACATTGAGTAGACGGTAGTGAAATAATAACGCAGTGAGGGCGGGATATGGTAGGACCAAAAGGGGAATGGACTGAGAGCCAATGGCAGCAGCTACAATGGATACCAACATGCGCACAACAGCAGATAACGCTCTGTCATAGCCAAAAATGGTAGTCGCCCATACCTGCGCCACAGCCCGTTAATTGAGTGATTGCCGAAATGTGAAGTTCAGCTATATCAATATCCCAAGTTTGGTTGTTTAATAGTATAAAAAGAACCTGAGGCTAAATAATCGTTAAAAAGTAAATACTTACCTTAGGATCCTCCAGAGGATCCTTACCACACTGTCCTTCAGTCCTCTGGTACTCGCTGGGACCATCCTTAACACCCTTACCTGCGCAGTAGCACAAAGCCGGGGCATGGCCCTGATGTGAATATCAACAAGGCCCCAGAGGCAGGGGTGGATTTACCATAAGGCACTGTAGACACATGCCTTCAGGCGCCTGATGATGGAAAGGAGGCTCACTCCCCTCCACTAGTGCCTCCCTCTCTCCTTCCCTATGCAGAGTCCCAAACAGAGTGTAAATGTGAGGTTACTCACCCACCTCTTGGCATTCCACTGATGAGATCTCCTTTCAGTCAAGGGCACCACTAGCTACTAAATACTGACGGTACCTCTAGCTCATAGGTTCTCAACGTGTGGTACGCGTACCCCAGGGGGTACTTCTAATGGTTCCAGGGGGTACTCGGGCTTGATATACTTAGCCAAGTACAACAAATTTAGAGTTTTAGAAAATGATAAATCTTATTTTAAACAACCCCAAATTAGCATTTTAGCTAATTAAAAGCTTGGAAATGGTTTAAAACGAATTATAATGTACTACAATTAAATATATATTTGTCAAGGGGTACTTGTGATAATGTTTACTATGCTAGGGGGTACTTGGTGAGTAAAGGGTTTTAAAAGGGGTACACACCGATAAAATGTTGAGAAACACTGGACTAGCTAACCAATGCTAAGAGGCACTTGTAGCTACCTATAATCGGAATGGTAAGTAAGGGAGAAGTGCTTGTGGTGCAGTTTGGAGGGGGTTTGTAGGTTTATGGAGTGCAAAATCTAAGGTGCCAGGACATCAGTGCCTATAGGCTCCTGTGATGTAAATCTGGGACTGCCCAGAGGCTTCCCTCTTCTTAGGTAAATTATTTAATATGTATTTTTGTACCCAAAGGTTCGCGAGTACACTTTAATTCCTGTGCCCCATTTACTGAGGCATAGTTGTCTATAGGAGCATCTAATTTAACGAAGGGGCTGTGCATCCAAATTTACTGATTTGGTGCAGAACATCCCTAATTCCTGAGTACTGCTTCCCGCCTCTTCCCAGAATGTCGTACCAAAAATGACACTCTTTCCCCGCCAGATTGCTCAGTTGTGTATTCTCTACATTGTAGAGGATATGTCAAAGACGACGACACTAACATTTTAGGGACTAATTCAAGATGGTAGCCAGGATGCCTCAACAATTACAGGTATACTTTAATAGCAGGGATTTGGATCATTACAAATGGCAATTTCATACCCATCCATGACAGGTGCACTTTAAATGTTGTTAGGCAAACCACAGACCAGAAACTTCCTGTTGAGTACCTGCGAAGGTTGAGCCATCTGTGCATTTCATCCAATACCCCAAGTAGCAGTTACTACATCGCTGATCTAACATCACCTCTCCCAGCCAAAATCTAAGGTGTCCGTGTGCCAGCCAGATGCCAACCTACAGACTAAACATTAGCAGAGGAACACGAGGAATCCTGACCTTTTTAAAATTAATTTCTCTGAGCCAGTTTTATTGGGTTAAATTGTGTCTCATTATTCCTCTCCGCAGCTGAGGCTTCTCAAAATGTTTATCTTGTTTAGTAACCGGTACCTTCTGGTGTTGGGCAGTGCCAGCTTCCCTGTGCCGTTGCCTGCGATATTTCATTCTCACTATTTTTGGAATCGAGCTGCTGTTTCCAGGTGATTTAATAAATGGCTTTTTTTTTTGTTTCTTTAAAGTTACCCATCTGCTCAACACATGCGTAACTTCCAATCTGTCAACGCTTTGCCGAAAGACTAGGTGCCAGGGCTGGACACAACTCGCAATGTTGTTCCCAATTAAGTTACAAGAGATTTTCATACGTTTCTGGGCCATTGAAGAAAGGAGGTTAAAAAAAATAAGTAAACGTGGAGGGACAAACTCCTTTTTTTTCTCAGACCACAAAACAAGAAGAAATGCGGCCAAAATCCACAAACTATAAACACAACAAAGAATAAAAAAGAAACATAATAAATAATGAGTAAAGGAATAACAGAAGTACAAAATACAGTAAATATACTCAATAAAACAATACCAGATAAACAACTATAGAAGTATAATTTACAACATAAATAACAAATAAATAACACAAAAAATTAATACCAATATAATAAATCAAAAAGAGACATCATGCACTATAATAAACCATACAATAAATAATAAGAAACAATATAACATAACAATACAGTAAATAATAAGAAACAATATCACATAAATAACGCAAAAAGACTAGTTGCTAGGGCTGGACACAACTCTAAATGTTGTTCCCAATTAAGTTACTAAAGATTTTTATATATTTCTGGGCCATTGGAGAAAGGGGGAAAAAAATAAGTAAACGTGGCCGGAAAGACTTTTTTTCTCCCACCACGACATACACAGAACTGAAGAAATGGAAGGTTGCATGGGCCATTTCTGCAAGAACAAATGTGTCCAAAACACACAAACAATAAACAGAGAAAATAATAAAAAAAAACACATAATGCATCATGATGAATGGCATTATTCAATTCATAAATATATTCACACAATAAAACAATAACACATAAACAACATCAATAGAAGCAACATTGACAACAAACGTAAATAGTATTAATAAATAACACAAAGAAAATAGATATCAATATAATAAAAAATAACTGACATTAACCACTTTACCCCCGCCCGTACGAATTTCTCCGTCCCTTTTTCCATCCTTTAACCCCCAGGGACGGAGAAATCCGTACTTTGCGCACTCCCGCCGCTGCCCGCGCTCCCGCTCGTAAACATGCCGCCGGCCGCTCGTAAACACGCCGCCCGCCGCTCGGCCGGAGATCAATGAACGGGAAAATCCATTCCCGTTCGTTGATCTAAGCCCCACAATGATCCGCTGCTCTCCGATGAGCAGCGGATCATTGTGAAAAAAAACCACTTACCCGGCCTTCTAGTACTTCCTCCAAGAGTCCGGAAGGACGCTTGGAGGTCGCATTAAACAAAAAGTTACTGTGGCCATCTTGTGGCCAAATAGTAAAACTACACCCTAAACATTTTTCACATACAAATAAATTACTTTTACACAAAAAATTAACTCATTACCTCCCACACTCCCAATTTTTTTTGTTTTGTAATTAAAAAAAAATTAAAAAATGTACAATAAAAAAAAATACATAGTTACCTTAGGGACTGAACTTTTTAAATATTTATGTCAGGAGGGTACAACACTGTTACTTTATAAACTATGGGCTTGTAATTAGGGATGGACGCAAAACTGAAAAAAATGCACCTTTATTTCCAAATAAAATATTGGCGCCAAACATTGTGATAGGGACATAATTTAAACGGTTTTATAACCGGGACAAAAGGGCAAATACATTTCATACGTTTTAATTACAGTAGCATGCATTATTTAAAAACTGTGATGGCCGAAAACTGAAAAATAATACATTTTTTCCCAAATTTTTTCCTATTTTCCCATTAAAACACATTTACAATAAAATAATTCTTGGCATAATGTCCCACCTAAAGAAAGCCTAATTGGTGGCGGAAAAAACAAGATATAGTTCATGTCATTGCGATAAGTAATGATAAAGTTATAGACGAATGAATGGAAGGAGCGCTGAAAGGTGAAAATTGCTCTGGTGGTCAGGGGGTAAAACCCCTCAGTGGTGAAGTGGTTAAACACTACAATAAACAAACCAACAGGTAATAAGAAACAATATAACATAAATAACAGATTTAAAGACAATGTGAAAAAAAAACTAAAACAAATTGATACTGATACATGGTAAATCAACAAGAGAAAATTTAAGCAGGAAAGGAAATATAGAAGAGTGCTTTATTCAAACGTAATATGCAAGGATACAGAGGCGCCAGTAGGATAAAACAAGATAAAAGGTTTAAAACGGTTTAGGTGGCGGTGGTGGACCGTCCACACACAAACAGACAAAAATCGCTGTTGATTGTAGAAAAAAAAATCACAATTTATTCACATACTCCTACATAAAAGTGCAACGCGTTTCACGGGCAAACATCCCGCTTCATCAGGCAATAAACGAACGGAGTATCTCACAGCTCTGAGTATATTGATAGCTTGGCACCTCTCACAGAGGTGCCAAGCTATCAATATACTCAGAGCTGTGAGATACTCCGTTCGTTTATTGCCTGATGAAGCGGGATGTTTGCCCGTGAAACGCGTTGCACTTTTATGTAGGAGTATGTGAATAAATTGTGATTTTTTTTTTCTACAATCAACAGCGATTTTTGTCTGTTTGTGTGTGGACGGTCCACCACCGCCACCTAAACCGTTTTAAACCTTTTATCTTGTTTTATCCTACTGGCGCCTCTGTATCCTTGCATATTAAGTTGTCCACCCTTGGTGGAAGGGTGATATACCCTCTTTTCCTATCTACAGAGAGCGACATCTTAGTCCTGAGTGGGGTCAGGCTTAATCTCCCCACCTGCGTATACAGTGGTTGCCTTAGAGCAACCCAGGTTTGTAAGTATAATACTTACTTTTAACATTTTTCTCTATTTATACAACATACTACACTATATTGGGCTCTCGGTCTCCCTTTTCTCATTTATTCAAACGTGTTCTATAATTTTTATTAGTTATTGGACTTCGTTTGATTTAAACTAGAAATGATTTATATCAGTTAATTGGAATAAATTGCAATTCTATCATTAAAAATCAGCATAATCAAACAGGATTAATACAATTGAAGTAATAAAGCTTCTGATGCAGTACATGTTCAGCAGTCAACTTTATTTAAAATGCAATTTTATTACTAATATTTATTATTATTTAGGGTTTATATAGCGCCGACATCTTCCGCAGAGCTGTACTGTTCCTCAGAGGGGATCACAATCTAATCCCTACCATAGTCATAGATCTATATATGTATTGTGTAGTGTATGTATTGTAGTCTAGGGCCAATTTAGGGTGAAGCTTATCTGTGTTTTTGAGATGTGAGCAGAACCTGGAGAGCCCAGAGGAAACCCACGCAGACACGGGGAGATCAAACAAACTCCATGCAGATAGTGCCCTGGCTGGGATTCAAACCGGGGAACCAGTGCTGCAAGGCGAAAAAAATCATCCATTGACTTCTTTTGCAGCCACAGTATACTATACAGTATACAGAGGCAACCTGATGGTAAGAATGCCTACTGCAATTACTGTCCCCTGCTTCTGGACCTCTCTTTGCTTCTACTTTGATGTGCCTAATAATAGCCTAAGAGCATAGAACATAGCATCTTGGCTGACTGCCTAGCTATTGTTTCCAGTTAGTATCTACAGTATGTGTAATTGCTTATAGTACTGTCCATATTCATGTGTAGCCCTAACCCCATAGCCATGTCCATTGCATAGATCATTGAGCTACTGTATACTGGATGTAAAAATGTCCTGGAACAATGGTTTCTGGTGCAAAACTGGTCCATACTCTTTTCCAGTCTATAGTAATGAGAGTTTAACAACTTGTGAAGAAAATGTAAACATTTTAAGCCCTCCTTTATCCAGGTTGATTCTGTTGGGTGCATCCATAGGGATATTAGAGTGTAAGCTCATTTAGTGCAGAGAGTTACATGAATGGCTAAATGTTCTCTTTATATTAGTAGTTTACTCATACCCCTTTTTTCAGTTTTATTTTTTTATTTATTGTTGTTTCCTCTGTCCCGGGATTGTTTGTAACATCCAAAAAATTAAAAAAAGTAAAAAAAACATTTGATGCCCCCCAAAATATGTAACACTTGTTTTTTTTATTCTAAGAGATGACCCTATATGTCCTACATTTTTATTTTTGCCTGTTGTAGGTGCCTTTGCTTAACTACAGGAATCATGCAGTGCCAGCTGAATTGTGGGATTTTTTTAAGCTAAAGTAGCAAGCTTATCAAAGCATGCAAATAACAGAAAGATTCCTATTTAGGATAAGATAAGGACACTGTGCCCAGAAGGTAAATGAATCCCTCCTACCCCTTCCTTTGAAGAATTTACAAAGTGATGTAAGCCTGTTTTCTAAGTGATGCTTGCTGTGGGAGGGACAGTAAGCTGTGCCAGTAGTGAGGGAAAATAAACACTGAGCTGGGTTAAAACAAACAAAAACAAACAAACAAAAACACAGAATTGATGTCACCTTTAGCATCACAGAGAAACAGTGAAGAAAACCAGCCAAAATCTTATTTAATTTTTTCAATATCACATTTCTCCTAAATCTGACAGTGAGCGCTAAAAACAACAGGCTATGGAAGCTAAATAATGTAAGCGAAATAATTATTGGATTTTTTTTTAATGTAATATGGAGTGTCATCCCACTTTATGATGAACAATGTTAATTATGTAATGTGTATTGGCAAAAATAAAAATCTGAACTATGTTCAAGAGTAAATACATTTTTTTGTTTTGTCTAGTTTTACAGTGAGCAATGGACTGAAGGCAAGAGATGGCTTATTGGAGTTTATCACCCAGCGCACAGATCGCATCCCGCCAACTCTTCTGATTAATAAAGGCCTCCACATAACGGGAGGTGGTGTGATGGTCATTTCTGCAGATCTTCTACAACTAGCAGATCCAGACAGTCCACTGGAAAAACTGCATTACAGATTAATGGAATATCCAAAGTATGGACAGCTCTTCCTGGGTGACCGGGTGCTAGAGGACAACTACTTCACTCAGACTGACGTCAACAGTTTCCTGTTGTCCTATCAACACTATGGTGGCCCAGCAGAACTAGATCGGTTTTCATTTATAGCCACAGATGATGCCAACAAAGGATTTTTGGTTGATGGACAGTTGAGGGAAGATTCTGCTGTCTTTGTAATACAGGTGAGTGTAGCATTTATTGATATGAAATTTTACTATAAATTGTATGTGTAAAAATATTGCCAAGACTAGTATTTAGCGGATTATTTTGGCCTGCCAAGCATATATGTATATATAACCCACTGATTAGGGTACTGATCCATTGAATGACCCTGGTATCCAGGATCTGTTGGACTTCTTATCAGTTCATAATATAGCCGAAAGTGAGGAATTCAGCAAGAGTTTTTTAGACCATGCAACTAGTAACATAAGCAACCAGCTCTTCCCAGGTTTTGTCAACATCCCAGTTTTCACAGACAACTTGTCAATAGTCTTTTCAACCTTCCACCATTGACATAGCTAGCCAGCTCATCGAGAGTTTTTTTTAACCTTCCCACCAGTGTCAATTCCTGTAGGGAATAGAAAGGGAACTATGGGGTCCAGTTCATAGGTGGACACTTTGCTTTGCACATGGGGCAACATTGAGATGTAAAAAATGAGTATACTCTAAGGAAAAAAAATGTAATGGATGATGAACTCCAGTACAGTGGATAGCAAGGATCAACCTGATAAAGTGAGTATTGTAACGATTGTGGAATTCTCTCCGTGATCAGCGCACAAGACATGCGCTGACACTGCGGAAATCCTCCACAAGCGTGTAATTTGAGGGAACCCAGCAAAAGGTGCAATGCACCTGTAGAGGGAAATTCCTGTCGGCAGGTGGAGCTGTGGAGTGCAGAGGAACAGCTCCTCTGCCCTGCCACAGACGCAAGACAGGAATTGCACGAAGGGAAGAAACGCAGGGCAAGATAGCCCTGAAGGAGAGAGAGCACAGGGACATGTGTGTGCACCAAACTAGTCGCCAACCCACGACGGTGCATACACAACAGCAGATATGAAGTAGGAACGCAATCGCGAGAGAGACGATTGCCAGAGGCGACACAAGGCTACAGCAAGGCAGAGCACGAGAGTAGCAAAGGCACAGCAAATCATACAATGAGAAGATGCGTAAAATAACAAACGCTAGCTAAACGCGAACACCGCACTCATTCGCAACAGTGCACACATTTATGCGCGGTCTCCGCGTGATAAGCACAACAGAGACAAGCACACCTAACTAACCACCGACAGACGAACATGAAACAGAGGACGCGAGCGCTTGCTTAACGGTTACCTCACCGAGCCTCCAGCAAGCGTTCATAGCAGACAAGACAGATACACGAAAACAGGAATAAGTGAGAGATAGGATCCACAGCACTAGCGCAAGAGGCTAGTGCGATCCAGGAAGACAGAACAGAAGGATCCACAGCACTAGCGCAAGAGGCTAGTGCGATCCAGGAAGACAGAACAGAAGGATCCACAGCACTAGCGCAAAGCGAGTGCGATCCAAGTTCAGAAAGAGAGATGGAGATCAGACGGATCCACATCACTAGCGCAAGGCGAGTGCGGTCCTGGCAAGACAGATCAGATGAGATAGCTGGTAGCAACCGCTGCTCCAGCTATACTCCAAGAACAAAGATCAGAACGACTTCCTGTCGACCACCGCTGGGACAGGACAATCGCAACAGACAAACAAAACAGCCCAGATCTGTGATATCACATGGTATATATAGAGCAAGCCTACAAAGGATGTGGCTAGGCAATCTGCATGACAAACGTATGCAAATTCCTCAGCAGCAAGCTGCCAAACTGACAAAAGGTCAGCTACATGCTTCCCTCCTCCCTGCGGCGTCCCCCCGTATTTACCGATCGCCGCCGGCGCCGCTTGCCCATAAGGAAATCCCGTTCTGAACGGGATTTCCTTGAGGGCTGCCCCCATCGCCATGGCGACGAATGGAGTGACGTCATCGACGTCGCCGACATCACAGGGAATTCCGATTAACCCCATAGCGCAGCCTGGCGGCGATTGGCCAGGCTGTGCAAGGGGTATGCGGGGGGGGCCATGTATCGCGGCGGGTAGCGACGCATCGGCGGCGGGCAGTGGCGATCGCAACAAACACGCAGCTAGCAAAGTGCTAGCTGCGTGTTTGAAAAAAAAAATTATGCAAATAGGCCTAGCAGGGCCTGAGGAATCCTCCGCGGCGGCTTACCCCGTGTCCAGCACGGGGTTACCGCTAAGGAGGTTAAACAAAAAAAAATTCTTTGTTACAGTTGAAACAAATCCTAAAGATACCTAAACACTTTTATTTGGCTGAGAAAACCATGTTGATGAATGCGGAGTGTTGAAAAATTCAAACATAAGATAGAAGATAGTATTTATTTTATTATACAGCTGAATGACGCAGATTTTGACTGTCAAGGCTGCTGTATAGATTTTAGTCTTAGAAATTCAGCCCTTAAACTGACAAAAAAAGTCTCCAGGAAAAAGGTTGAAAGCTGGCAAAACTATTTCTGTGGAAAGGTGGGGATACTGTTTTACTAACACTGATGACTAAGGATGACTTATTCCATATTACAAGTTATTCTGGGCACTTAGAAAGACTTAAATCCAACAGTTTTTTTAAATATTTGCTGAAAATAAAATGAAAAGTACCTCCGCCTATAAATGGATTATAATTTCCACAAAAAGGTCAGTTTCTGACCAACAATTCCCATTAGAAACAGCCTAAGGCTGCTTACAAACCAAGACGTTACAGGCGCACGTTAGTGCGCCTGTAACGCTCCCCCAACGCACAGCAATGTAACACAAGTGGGCTGTTCACACAGCCCATGTTGCGTTACATGTAACGCTGCACGTTCTCCGCAAAGTGCAGCATGCTACGGCGTTGGAGCGGTTATAGCTATAATATTCACTGCACTGGCGGTGGCTGATCGGCCGTTCCACGTGATGCGGAGTGTCTCGCTCCGCATCACGTGGACCCGCTGGCCAATCAGCGCCACTCTGGGAGACATTATAGGAATCGAGCCGCCTAACGCGGCTCACTCTACCGTCGGCTCTTGCAGCACCATACGTTGTGTTAGGTGCACGTTATGCGACCTTAACGTAGCACCTAACGCAACATCTTGGTGTGCAAGTAGCCTAAAGGAAATGACATTTTCAGATATTACTATTTGGGTAAGAGAGTTACATGAAGCCCTGTATGGCAGAGCACTGCATACCTGACCACAAGGGCTGCTGCAACACTAACCTGGCAACTCCTCAGGCCCTAAGGGCCCTTTCACACCAGAGGGATTTTTCGGCGTTTTAACGCCACGGCCGAAGTTGGCGTTTTGCTAGGTAAAAGAAAGTCCATAGACTTTCATTTTACCTTTCACATCTAACTCGGCGTTTTGGAGCATTGCGTTTCAACGCTCCCAGGAGCTTTTTCAGGGCTGTTTACAGCCGAAGTTGGCTGTTGGCGTTTCAATGATAGTCAATGGAAAACGCCAACTTCAGCCTTTTCAAAGCCTTTTCAAAGCATTTACAGCTATCTTGTTCACTTATTTTTATAGAAGAAAAAAAAAAGGACGTTTTCATATGGGCTGTAAAACTCTTTCAAAACGCTTTGAAAACGCTTTGAATTGGCGTTAAGCAAAATGCTGACTTTCAGCCTTTTCTACCGCAGCCTCTAGTGTGAAAGAGCCCTTAGAGGATAAAGCATGAATATAACTATGGATCTGATGATACAATATTATTAAGTCTGATAAGCAAAAATTATTTTTCCTGTATTCTAAGTTACCTTTAAAGGGAAAATATAGGGGTGTCATCTGATTTATAAGTTGTATTATTTATAAAAAAAAACACCTTTTTTATTTTACTTTTTCTTCTATCCAGAAAATGTTACTGCTTTACTGTTGAGTTGTAGTTTTAAGTTCATGGTGAACGGTAAGGCTTAAAGGAATCATCAGCCAACTAACATGAAAGCTGATTTACTTACCTTCGGCTTTCTCCAGCCCCTTTCAGCCGACTGTCCCACGCTGACAGCTCCACTCTCCGCCGCAGGCCCGGGGTCCCTGCATTGTGCAGAGGAGGACCTTGAGGTCGCCCTTAATGCGCCTGCGTGAAGTGCCGCTGTCAATCAAGCCCACATTGTCTGCGGCGTTAGCAATTCATTGCTATCACAGGGAATGCAACGCAATGGCTTCTATGAACGTGGCCTTAAGGGAATGTAAAGTTCTAAGTAGGGAGCACACTTTGCAGAATCGCATGTGTTTTCTGCTAGTGGAAAGTGCATACAAAATAGCAAATAATGTTAGTCTAGGGGCCACACAAAAATCGCATTGGGATGCATCAGGTTGTTTCTTCCTGGTCCACCTAGTGGACAAATAAGGTGCCCCAGCGGGAGTTTTAAAAATGCTTCTGTCAGGCCTCCAGAAATCAGGGAGGATGGCAGCAATGGTGGTCACGGCAGGTCCCCCGGGTGGCGCAGACTGATGGCAGGGGAGGATGCCAGCAGAAGCTGGCATGTAGCGAGGGACGTCAGGTGGAAGTGACCGGTGCATGCGCATCTCCTGAGGGAAGAGGGCAGGCAGCAGTGCTGAAGGACAGCTCCATGGCACACATACCTCACTCCACAGCACGCGGGATGCCTGATCATCGCTCAGGTGAATAGCTACTATGAGTAGAGTAAAGCCTGGTACACACTTTTAATTATGATTGGCCAATCACTGACCAATTCTACCACCTCCAGGTAGTATAAGGGTCAACAAATATTGAATACTATGAGCAGATTGCGCAGGTAAGCTCCCATACTACATGGAGGTGGTAAAATTAGCCAGTGATTGGCCAATCATAATTTAAAGTGTCTATCAGGCTTTATGCTCTTAACGCTCCAACATCACTCAGGTGAAGCCAGCAATTGAATTTCCGCTAAATCCTGAGTGATGTGAGGTGAAAAGAGGCTCGCAAGTTTTCTCGCATATGGCCCACCAGCTTCAATGCACTAAGACACATTTGGTGAAAAACAAAGGGTCAGAAACTGCATTTGGGCCCTTATTTTATTGCCTTTTTCTCCTAAGATTTCTCGTTAGTGATATTTTCAGATCTTATTAATAAAATGCCTTTAAAGAGAGCCCGAGGTGGGCTCATGAAATAATAAAAAAAAAAAAAAAAACTAGACTACCTTATCCAGGGGGCTGAGAGGATAAGGTAGCCTCCAAAACCACCGCTCCTGTGGGCCGCAATGACCCACTTTCACTTTTGTGACCTCTGGGTCACGACACTGGAGTGAGAGATTAATTCTCTCCTTCACAGCGTTCAGGGAGATGGGGGAGCGGCAGGGGGAGTGGCCAGGGATAGAGAGCTGCCCAATGGCAGCTCTGGAAACCCTGCAGGAAATCCCCTCGCTGGTGTTTTGAACATGTTTACCTCCGAGATAGCGACACATATTGTTGCTAATCTCGGAGGGCTATAGGGTGGCGGTGGGGGACAGAGAGCAGTTGTGTGGGGACACAGAGGCATGTCAAGAGGCATAGAACATGCCTCCGTTTCCCATCTTTACCCAAAAAAAAAAACACCTCAGGTTCTCTTTAAGCCACCAGCGAGCAAGAAAATACTCAAAATAATTTTGACAGTACTTTTTCACCAACTGTTTTGTAACTTTTTCAATTGCAGAATGCTAAAAAGTTATTTCAATCAGAAGATGAAATAGTATCTCCTAGGAGAAAAGTTAGGAGAAAAGTGAAACGAATAAGAGCTAAAAATGTCTTTTTTTTTTCAAGATTTTCACTTGGGCAGTAATTTACATTAGTTTGGTAATTTATCAAAAAATTGTATGACAATTCCCTAAGATTTTTACATCATGAGGTATTTCATTGGGTTTTCTTAAGGTATCATGAAGTATTTCATTTGGTATTTGACGTATAATTGCAGCGCATGTACTGTAAATGGATGAAAGTAATTTTTTACATGTAAAGTGCAATTCCAAGGTAAATAAAATGAATAATACATTTCTATCAGGCCAAAACCATTAATATCTTATTTACCATTTGAATGACTAATTATTATTATTATTATTATTAAATTAGGGGGGAACTTATTAACTTTCTAATTTTCCTGAATAGTTTGTTTTTCACTTTTTTCTCTGCTCTGTTTCCTTCCTTGTATAACTTTCTGAAAGACTTAGATTAGTTATAGATTCAGGCTGGGGGTACAACACCGAACATCTCACTTGTTTTACCACATACTCTAATCTTTGGGAACTGACATTTATGAGGTATTTACCTCACTAGTCTGTAATTTTAATTTTCCATGTGGTAATAACCTTTGTGAGATGACATTTCACAAAATGTTCAGTAAAATCGTCTGTTTTCTGATGTACCTCATGCAGTAACGCTTAGTGAATTGAAGCCACTCTCAGTAATAGTAGCAGTGTCGTACCTACCATAAGGCTGCAGGTGCTCACAGCACCGGGTGTAGCCATGGCTAGAGGTGCCACTGTGGTGCTCAGTCATTGTGTTCTTCCACTTAGGACCTTTTTCATAGTTTGAGCAACATTCGGGAAAATAGCAGCAGGCAGTGCAGGGGACGGTACTACTTCCTGCACTAGATGTAGCACCCCTTCCTGTCCTGTGGGCAATGTGTCCTCGCTCTCTACACACAGCCTGCAGTGAGTGAATGTGCAGAGCAGTAGGGTGAGTGGAGAGAATGATTGCTGTGCTGCAGTTGGGACATTAGCAGGGAGAGGTGGCAGGATGTGTTTAGTGCTTCAGAAGTTGCTTGTCATTAGTAGCCATGTGCACTGGCTGCTGTAATACCAGAGTGCCCTGGACTTTTATCCTGATCAGAGTAATTAATCATTAATGCAGAGCAGTCTGTTGTTGCAGAAGCCAGTGGCACTAACATCTTCTGCAGCACTGTATAGAGTACAGAGTTTCATAATGTTTAGCTCCATCCACATCCTGATGACTCCTTTTCCCCAAAAATCCCCCAAAATTTGCAGCGACATGCTCGGTGACCCAACCCGTCAAGCCTCCCATCCAAAAAAATTGGTTGTTTTTGTGGGGTGTCTGTAAATAATCAGCACCGGACCCCAGATTTACAAGCGTTCGACATACAAATGATCTGTCGATATGGACTAGCCATCGATCCCCTCATGTGACGTCAAGGACTTCCCTTGCGCCTCCATCTGCCCCTGTCCTTTGCGCCAGAAGCCCAGAGTACAGTATCGTGCAGTTACTCACCTCCCTGCCAGAGTCCATCGCTGTGCAACATTCCTCTCTGCTCACAGTTCACTCTGGTGTCCGGCATCACCTATTGCATGATGTGTGTAATTACACGTCATGCACGAGGAGATGCCAGGCACTAGTGTGAACTGCCAGGAGAGAGAAATGTCACACAGTGATGGACTTTGGTGGAGAGGTGGCTAGCTTCAGCTGCACGATTCTCTGGGCCCAATCTGCGCAGGATGGGGCAGCAGGAGGTAGGAGACACAAAGGAGGCACAGGGACACATGAAGGAGGCTCACAGGGGGACACAATAAGGCACAGGGGGACACAATAAGACACAAAGGGGGACACAATAAGCCACTAGGAGACTCAAGGAAGCACAATGGGGATAGAAGGAGGCAAACAGAGGGACACAGTGTAGGCACAGAGGGGCAGAGGTGGCACAGAGGGGGACGCTGGAGGCACAGGGGGAAAAGGTGGCACAGAGGGGGACACTGGAGGCAAAGGAGGGCATAGAGGAGAAACGGGGCAGAGGTGGCATAGAGGGGGACACTGGAGGCACAGGGGGGACAGAGGTGGTACAGAGGGAGACACTGGAGGCAAAGGAGGGCACAGATAAGGCACAGGGGGACAGAGGGGACAAAGAAGGGGACACTGGAGGCACAGGGGAAAGAGGTGGCACAGAAGGGGAAACTGGAGGCAAAGGAGGGCACAGAGGAGACACAGGGGGCAGAGGTGGCACAGAGGGGGACACTGCAGACACAGGGGGACAGAGGTGGCACAGAAGGGGACACTGGAGGCAAAGGAGGGCACAGAGGTAGCACAGAGGGGGACACTGGAGGCAAAGGAGGGCACAGAGGAGAAACAGGGGGCAGAGGTGGCATAGAGGGGGACACTGGAGGCACAGGGGGACAGAGGTGGTACAGAGGGAGACACTGGAGGCAAAGTAGGGCACAGATAAGACACAGGGGGACAGAGGTGACAAAGAAGGGGACACTGGAGGCACAGGGGAAAGAGGTGGCACAGAAGGGGAAACTGGAGGCAAAGGAGGTTACAGAGGTGGCACAGAGGGAGATATTGGAGGCAAAGGAGGGCACAGAGGAGGCACAGGGGGCAGAGGTGGCACAGAGGGGGACACTGGAGACACAGGGGGACAGAGGTTGCACAGAAGGGGACACTGGAGGCAAAGGAGGGCACAGAGGTGGCACAGAGGGAGATATTGGAGGCAAAGGAGGGCACAGAGGAGGCACAGGGGGACAGAGGTGGCACAGAGGGGGACACTGGAGGCACAGGGGAAGAGGTGGCACAGAGAGGGACACTGGAGGCAAAGGAGGAGACACGGGCAGAGGTGGCACAGAGGGGGACACTGGAGGCACAGGGGGACAGAGGGGGCACGGCACAGAGGGGGATACTGGAGGCAAAGGAGGTCACAGAGGCAGGGCCGGTTTAAGCAACAATGGGGCCCCAGGGCAAAATGAACCTTGGGGGCCCCCCCAACATATACCCCGGAACAAAAATCAGCATTAGGGGACCTTTTTTCAGCTGGTATAGTCAGGGTGTGAAGTCCCAATCGGTCAGAGCTCCACATTCTGGCTATCCCAGCCTGCATGGGGGACAAGGGGTTAAAAAGTTTAAGAAGGGGGGACCCCCACATAATTAAAAAAAAAAAAAATCCCACACTCTAAACATAAAAAAAAAAAAAATTTGGGAAAATAGAAAAAAATGCCAGGGATCTTCATACAGCCATATTTTTTCCTTCGGAACTTTAAAATCGATTTTCTCAAAAACTATAAGGTCTTTTTGAAAAATTGTTTTTTCCTCTTATTCCTAATGATCTCCTTAACATATCCTGCAAATTTAGGGTTTCTAGCATTTAAGGTGGATTTTCTATCAACCATTAAAGTCGGCAGGTTTTTAAATGTGTATTTTTTTTCCTTTGAAACTTTAAAATCGATTTTCTCAAAAACTATAAGGCCGATTTGCAAAATTGTTTTTCCTCTTGTAGCCACTGGGGGCCCCTACAAGCTCAGGGGCCCTGGGGCAGCTGCCTCCTCTGCCGCTATGGTAGCGCCGGCCCTGCACAGAGGAGGCACAGGGGGACAGAGGTGACAAAGAGGGGGACACTGGAGGTAAAAGCGGACACAGGAGGCACAGGGGACGGACAGTGTTACAACTTAAAAACAGATTCAAGTTATGAACACACCCACAGTCCCTATCACATTTGTTAACGTTCAGGAGAGAGAAAGATCAGCAGTGTACAGACATCTTCCCAACACTTTAATGGAGGACATTGGTATATCAGTATCATGTTAATAAGTAACACTTTGAACATTGTAACTACTATGGCTTTGCTGTTTGCTGACTTTATTTGTTTTCTGTTTTGCGGTCTGTTATTTGACTTAAATTCTCCTTTCATATTTCGGTTTGATATTTTATACACTGGATTAAAATGTAGCAGAAAAAGCCACCCTGTTTTTTATTTTATATCAACATCATCACGTCTTCACGGATGACGGTTGTGAATAGTCTGGAATCTGTTCTATCTCTGCTTTGCCGTGTTTGCTTTGTAGATGGAGATGGCACTGACGAGGTGTTTGTGGGGGTGTGAGTGAAGTTTAATGAAATTAAATGAAATTACATTTAATTTCTGCGGAGCTGAAGTTCCCCTCTGTGGGAGCCGGACAAACAGAACGTTGTGACGGGGCTGTAAACTTGTCCGCTGGTGAGACAGGATGTTGGATAAACCGCGCCATTCATCGAACAGAACACGTCAACATTGCACATTTTCAGCAGCTCTGATTTACGAGTTGAGGGTCTTGTCGCTTCCCTCTTGGAAGTTCCTGCGGTCCGCTGGCAAATATGAGGTTTGGCGTTTGAAGAAAAGCTCAAATCGGCATTCTTTTAGGAATGAAGCTTCTTGATGTAAATTGGTTATCAGCACTTCATCCCCCTTGGTGCCATTTGTGGGTTGCAAGGCATGCTGGGGAATGTGCCATGGGTCCTGTAAAACCCAACTCTACACGAAATACATATTTTAGAAAAAGAGGGAGAAACTTGGAACCATCGTTAACGTGTACTCTGCCTCTGACACAGGAGACCAGAGTCCGTCTCTTGGCTCTTCCTTTTCAGTAAGCCAGCACCTATTCTGTAGGAGACATTGGGCAAGACTCCCTAACACTGCTACTGCCTATAGAGTGGGTCCTAGTGGCTGCAGCTCTGGCGTATTGGGTCTGCCCGGAGGAAAGCGCAATATAAATGTTCGGTGTCTTGTGTTGTCTAGTCTCGGTTGTCCGGCACCGATGGGGATTGGCTGATGTTGGATGAGTGTGCTTTCTGGTGGCTTGAGACTCAATGTTAAAAATAGGACTAGCTAATGCAGTACTATACCCCACTCTAGATACATACCATGAACTCTGTATTTAATGTTAAACTACAGTAATAGAATGTATATTAACCTTGGGGAGCCGTGGAACCCAGTTTTTAAGCACAGTAGAGCCCACAAACAACCTAACAAATTGGCCTTCACCACCAGGGGTGTAGCAATAGCCATAGCAGCCATAGCAGCTGGGTTCCAGGAGAAGAGAGGGCCCAGTGGTAATTAATGTATTAACTTGTGTTCATTTACTCTCTGACTTTGTTTTAATGTCCATAGATTTTACTGGGTTGCATGGGAATGTAAATTGCCCAATTGTAGTTTCTACATCAGATGGCCCCATGAAAGTTTTGCTACGCCACTGGTTTGTGCTCCAATACAAAGTATAGGATCGCTGCAAAATCATTTTGAAAAAAGCAGTTTTGCTGTGATTTTACCACCCCGACCTGCCCAAACACCCCCCCCCCCCCCCCCCAGCCCGGGCAAATCACAATCGCTAGAAATAGGATAAAATTGCTCTGAAAACGTCAGGAATCCCTGCTCAAATAAGAAATTAGAAAACTTTAGCAAAAAAGCTAAGCGGTTGCATGTGGGTCCCAGCCAGGCGTGAAGTTCACTGGCCAGCATATGTAGCCAATAAAAAGGTATAAAAGCTATTCTGTCTGGCACTTGGTGTCCATACACTGTTTATATTAATTTATCATCCTGATTGCTAGAATTTGTTTTGCTCAGTGTTGGGTTTACATTATTGTCACCACTTAGTGGAGGTATTGAAAAAAATAAAATACAGTAAAATCCCTTTATAGTGAAGTCCAAGGGGCTGAACAAAGTAGTTTACTATTATCAGAAATGGTCATACTCAAGCACATACAGTGTATTATAGTACTGGATCTTAATCAATAATTAGGAATCATTTTTTCTTTGCAATGCTTCAGCAAGCGAGCACAGACAGTACATCAAAATGCACAGTGCTCAATATACAGGGATTTGCATGCAATAATCATGCAACAGCTTGCACAGGCAGCATAGCTCTCACCAGTTAATGCAGTTACAGTACTTATACTGTGTTCCTCTGTCCACATCTCTGCAGATTTTGCAGTAATGTATTTAATGTATTTAACAGGATGCATTTGCCGCATCCTGACTTATTAAAACGTCCTGTTTGAGCTTGTTAACGGCAACAGGATGGTTTAATAAGTCACGCGTTCCCGCCGCAGCCGCTACGCACGTGTGCACGCCGCTCCCGCCGCCGTTTCCATCGGGATTCCGTGTTCAGCGATTGGGGATTGGGTCCTCTACCCAATCGCAATGCCTGGAATGAATGGATGTCCATTCATAAAAGAGGAAACAGTCACAGCTAGTTAATTGTAAAAAAAAAAAAAAGTAAACACTTCCTATAACCCGGGAAAGTGTTCACTAGTGCCATCTTGTGGCCAAAAAGTAAAATTACACATACAGGCACATAGATACAAACACAATACCAATAAAATTAATAACTTACACTTCCAAAGCTACCCCCCCCCCCCCCCCCAAAAAAAAAATCAGTTTAAAAAAATACATAAATAGTTGCCTTAGGGACTTAGGGGCTTTTTTAATCTACATATTATGAGGGAAGATTACTTTTACTTTACTACTTTACTATATAGGAGCTTGTAACTATGGACCGGACAAGGAAAAAACAAAACAGAAAAATAACACCTATATTTCCAATTAATATATTGTCGCCATACATTGTGATAGGGACATCATTTACACGGTTTAATAATCGGGACAACTGGGCAAATAAAATGTGTTAGTTTTATTCACAGGAGAATGTTTAATTTTAAAACCATAATTGCCGAAAACTGAGAAATAATACATTTTTTCCATTATTTTCTTATTTTTCCCATTAAAGCGCATTTAGAATAAAAAAATTCTTAGCAAAATGCACTACTCACAGAAAGCCTAATTGGTGGCGAAAAAAACGAGGTATAGATCATTTTCTTGTGATAAGTAGTAATAAAATGATTAGGGAATAAAAGGGAGAAGCACTAACAGGTGAAAATTGCTCTGGTCCGTTAGGGTAAAAACCCTTGGGGTGAACTGGTTAAAGAGAACCTGCAGTGAGAGGGGTATGGATGGAAGTTGGCGTATTTTTTTATTTTTTAAATAATAACAGTTGACTCGCTATCCACCTCTGCCTTTTAGCCACAGACCCCGAACAAGCATGCATATTAGGTGTTCATCACTGACATCTCAGTAAGTCACATGTTTGTTTCTGGTGTGTGATTCAGACACTATTGCAGCCAAAGAGATCAGCAGGACTTCCAGGCAACTGTTATTGTTTAAAGGACAACTGTAATAAGAGGGAAATGGAGGCTGCTATATATATATATTTTATTTTAAGCAATACGAGTTGCCTGGCAGTCCTTCTGATCCTCTGCCGCTAATACTTTTTGCCATAGCCTCTGAACAAGCATGAAGCAGATCAGATGTTTCTGACATTATTGTCAGACCTGACAGGATTAGCTGCATGCTTGTTTCTGGTGTGATTCAGACACTACTGCAGCCATATAGACCAGCAGGACTGCTAGGCAACTGGTATTGTTTACAGGCAAATACATACAGTGGTTTGCAAAAGTATTCGGCCAGGAGCCCCCTTGAAGTTGTCCACATTTTGTTATATTACTGCCATAAACATGAATCAGCTTTATTGGAATTCCATGTGAAAGACCAATATAGTGGTGTACACGTGAGAAGTGGAACGAAAATCATACATGATTCCAAACATTTAAAAAAAACAAAAAACTGCAAAGTGGGGTGTGCGTAATTATTTAATAGCCAAACTTTGTAGAACCACCTTTTGCTGCAATTACAGCTCCCAGTCTTTTAGGGTATGTCTCTACCAGCTTTGCACATCTAGAGACTGAAATCCTTGCCCATTCTTCTTTGCAAAACAGGTCCAGCTCAGTCAGATTAGATGGACAGCGTTTGTGAACAGCAGTTTTCAGATCTTGCCACAGATTCTGGATTGGATTTAGATCTGGACTTTGACTGGGCCATTCTAACACATGGATATGTTTTGTTTTAAATCATTCCATTGTTGCCCTGGCTTTATGTTTAGGGTCGTTGTCCTGCTGGAAGGTGAACCTCCGCCCCAGTCTCAAGTCTTTTGCAGACTCCAAGAGGTTTTCTTACAAGATTGCCCTGTATTTGGCTCCATCCATCTTCCCGTCAACTCTGACCAGGTTTTCTGTCCTTGCTGAAGAGAAGCACCCCCAGAGCATAATGCTTCCACCACCATATTTGACAGTAGGGATCGTGTGTTCAGAGTGATGTGCAGTGTTAGTTTTCCGCCACACATAGCGTTTTGCATTTTGGCCAAAAAGTTCCATTTTGGTCTCATGTGACCAGAGCACCTTCTTCCACATGGTTGCTGTGTCCCCCACATGGCTTGTGGCAAACTGCAAACGGGACTTCTTATGCTTTTCTGTTAACAATGCCTTTCTTCTTGCCACTCTTCCATAAAGGCCAACTTTGTTCAGTGCATGACTAATAGTTGTCCTATGGACAGATTCCCCCACCTGAGCTATAGATCTCTGCAGCTCGTCCAGAGTCACCATGGGCCTCTTGACTGCATTTCTGATCAGCGCTCTCCTTGTTCGGCCTGTGAGTTTTGGTCAATGGTAGGTTTAGAGTTGTGCCATACTCCTTCCATTTCTGAATGATCGCTTGATCAGTGCTCCGTGGGATGTTCAAGGCTTTGAAAATCTTTTTGTAGCCTAAGCCTGCTTTAAATTTCTCAATAACTTTATCCCTGACCTGTCTGGTGTGTTCTTTGGACTTCACGGTGTTGTTGCTCCCAATATTCTCTTAGACAATCTCTGAGGCTGTCACAGAGCAGCTGCATTTGTACTGACATTAGATTACACACAGGTGCCTCTATTTAATCATTAGCACTCATCAGGCAATGTCTATGGGAAACTGACTGCACTCAGACCAAAGGGGGCCGAATAATTATGCACACACCACTTTGCAGTTATTTATTTGTAAAAAATGTTTGGAATCATGTATGATTTTCTTTCCACTTCTCACGTGTACACCACTTTGTGTTGGTGTTTCAGGTGGAATTCCAATAAAAATGATTCATGTTTGTGGCAGTAATATGACAAAATGTGGAAAACTTCAAGTGGGCTGAATACTTTTGCAAGCCACTGTATATAGTGCACTACTTTGTGGTGGAAAATAAACTACTTGTGTTTTATTTTGGCTAATTTGTTAGGCAATACCAGTTGCCTGGCTGTCCTGATCCTCTTCCTCTAATACTTTTAGCCATTGACCCTGAACAAGCATGCAGCAGATCAGGTGTTTCTGACAATATTGTCAGATTAGCTGTTTGCTTGTTTCTGGTGTACTTCAGATACTACGGCAGCCTAATAGATCAACAGGGCTGCCAGGCAACTGTTATTGTTTCAAAGGAAACAAATATGGCAGCCTCTATATCACTCTCATCTTGGGTTAATTTTAAGGGCCGGATTTACCATAAGGCACAGGTGCCTGATGATGGAGAGACGGCTTACTCCCCTCCTCAAGTACCTACCTCCCTATGGAAAGTTTTGAGAGAAGTGTAAATGAGACCTCTTGGCATTCCGCTGATGAGATTTCCCTTCAGCCAGGAGCCCCTCTAGCTACCTAATACTGGGGGGCGCTTCTAGCTACTTAAGACTAATGGACCTCTGGCTACCTAATACTAAGGGGCACCTGTGGTTACCTACACCGGGCAGGGGAAATAAGGGAGATGTGCCAACCAGCACCGTTTGTAGCGCAATTCAGCGTAGGCTTGTAAGTTTGTGGAAGTTGCAGTGTAGGGTGCCAGGACATCTGTGCCTATTGGCTCCTGTTATGTTAGTACGGCCTGCTTTAACCTCAAACTGCTCACATTTGCTGTGAATCTAGTCTCAGGCAGAGCAGAGGATCATCCACCAGGCAACCAAGGCAGGTGCCTGGGGCCTAGTGGGGGTCAAGGCTCTGACCTTTCTCCACTTCAGCTTACCAAAAAGACCACAAGGAAGCCCAGAATCTACCACCTTGCTTAGGGCCCCATTACATCTTAAAGAGACTCTGAAGTGAGTCTAAATTCACTTTTTTAACTTGTAATCATGTTAGCACTGTAAGCCCTGCTAAACCGCCGCATCCCCGCGGCAAAACGAGGGGTTTATACTCCCCAAATCCCCTCTGCTCAGTCCGGGGAGCGCTTCATGCTTGAGGCAGAGCTTAGGGCTGTAGCTCTGCCTCTTTGTGGGTCAATCCCCGCCCCTCTCACTCTTCCTTCACAGAGAGGGGCAGGGAGAGGTGGAGATCCGCGGGCAGATTGATACACATGGAGGCAGAGCTGCAGCTCAAAGCTCTGTCTCCATGGGCAGCAAAATCCACCACCAAGAGAGTCGTGGATTTTGCAGAGGGGATTTGGGGAGTATAAAGCCCTCGTTTTGCCGCGGGGATGCGGCGGTTTAGCAGGGCTTATAGTGCCTAACATGATTACAAGTTAAAAAAGTGAATTTATACTCGCTTCAGAGTCTCTTTAAGATGTAATGGGGCCCTAAGCAAGGTGGTAGATTCGGGGCTTCCTTCCTTCCGAGTCTCTTTAATCCATCTCAGGCCAAACATTCTGCTGAAGCCCCCATATAATAAAGATGGTAAGAACTTTGCCAGGAACTCAGTGACAAGTAACTTACTTTTACAAGTGTAAAAGAGGGATGATAGAAAATAAACGGTAAATGTAAAAGTGGAGTGTTCCTTTATGCTATACGCTCTGAAAGATGTTTTTTTTTTCCACAGTACAGTGGGTCACCCCCAGCATAAATAATATATCAAGCTCTTCCTTTATATTTCCCGAGTACCACAAACGCTACGCACACTGAACTGCTTACGGAGAACTGACAGGTCTAGCATGTCCGCTCATTCTGTATTCACAGTCACCAGGGAAGGACACCTCTGGCAGAGGTTCAGAATGCGCTGTTTCGGAAAGATTTGTCCAACCAAGCCCCCTCGTGAGCAAAGTCCCACACGAAGGATGTGGAATCTTAAACAGTTTAACCATCACGTAGCTGGTGGGCTTACATTCAGAAGCCTAATAAATATTCTGGAATGGAGATATTCTTTTTGTGTTGTTAAAGTTTTATTAAAGTTTTCTATACTATTTCAAGAGAATCTTACATGATAGGGATAAGGAGTAGAGATGTCGTGAACACAGAATTTTCTATTCGCGAACAGCGAACTTGAATTTCCACAAATGTTTGCGAACATGCAAATCGCCTTTGACTTCAATGGGCAGATGAATTTTAAAACCTACAAAGACTGTTTCTGGCCACAAAAGTGATGTAAAAGTTGTTTTCAAGGGGTCTACCACCTGGACTATTCATGCCAGAGGGGGATCTATGCCAAAAGTCCCACCAAAAATTACAGGGTTGACGCAAAGTCGGGTTTTAATCACTAAAGGGCAGAAATCACAGTATGCTCAATTCGGGGTGTCAGTGGGCTGTGGAGTGTCACAAACAGAGAAATGCAATAGTACTATCAGAATACAGTGAAATAATAATGCACTGGAGTGGTTCTGTGCCTGTAACTTAATGAGGCAACAGCAGTAGTGTGCACACAGCTCTGGGTGTCCGTGGGCTGTGGGGTGTCACACACAAAAAAACACAGGAGACCGATGTGCTAGCCCTCAAAAGGCCAGTTTGGGTTGCTTTCACAGCACGTGAGGAACAAGTGAGGAACAAGAACACAGGCCTAGCTAATGCTTTCCCTACCTATCTGCAGCAAGTCAGACCCTGCTCTCACTAAAAGTCAGCAGCAGGGGCGTTGCTAGGATCATAAGAAAATGGGTGTGGCCATGCACACATGGGTGTGGTCATGGGTGGAGCTAAATTTATATGAACTTAATAGCGGTCCAAGTAGACCTTGTCCAGCAAAATGTTGAGTAAAGGTCCCCTCTCCATTTATTCTTAAAAAAAAAAAAGCATCACATAAATGGGTAGCGTCACTTGGAAGAGAAACAAGACTATGGACAAGTTATTTTGTGTACTAGTTTGCTGCAACCCCCCCCCCCCCCGCCCCCAACCTGAGTTAATGGGATGTTCCATGGGTGTGGTTTCTACCATTGTTTCTGCCTTTTGATATACAGCTTCGCACTGCTGAGATGACAAACCATTCAGTACAGAATTAAATCTGTGAGATCACAGACTGAAACTCTAAGTTGACAGCAGGAAGAGGGTGGTGAAAGGGGTGTTAGGAAATTTGAGTGCCCACTAGTGGTGGAAGTCTGGGCACGGCCATAGGGGCCCATTGATATTGCAGCAAATTTGGGTGCCTGTGGTGCCTGATAAACAGCGGGTGATGGGTCTTGTGCCCGATGTTTGTTTGGCACTGAGGACACCCAAATTAGCCCTCATTGTGCAATGGGTGCCTATGGCTTTGCCCAAAAAATTATGGTTTTCATTTTGTGTTTGTGGCAATTGGCAGTGGAGGGCGGTGATTGGCAGTGGTGGGGGGGGGTAGTTAAGGTTAGGCATGGGGGGTGGTGGTTATGGTTAGGCGTCAGGTAGGGTGTTTGTGTGTGGGGGGGTGGAGTTTAGTTAGGGTTAGATGTCAGGTAGGGTGTTTGTGTGTGTAGGTGGGGGAGGTTAGGGTTAGGTGTCAGGAAGGGTGTATGTGTGGGGGAGTGGTTAGGATTAGGCATCAGGTAGGGTGTTTGTGTGTGTGTGTGTGGGGGGGGGTTAGGGTTAGGTATCAGGAAGGGTGTATGTGTGGGGGGGGGGTGGTTAGGATTAGGCATCAGGTAGGGTGTTTGTGTGTGTGTGTGTGTGTGTGGGTGGGTGGGGGGGGGTTAGGTATCAGGAAGGGTGTATGTGTGGGGGGGTGGTTAGGATTAGGCATCAGGTAGGGTGTTTGTGTATGTGTGGGGGGGGGGGGGGAGAGGTTAGGGTTAGGTGTCAGGAAGGGTGTATGTGTGTGGGGGGTGGTTAGGATTAGTCATCAGGTAGGGTGTGTGTGTAGGGGGGGTCGGTTAGGTGTCAGGAAGAGTGTATATGTGGGGGTTGGTTAGGATTAGGCATCAGGTAGGGTGTTTGTGTGTGTGTGTGTGGGGGGGGGTTAGGGTTAGGTATCAGGAAGGGTGTATGTGTGGGGGGGGTTAGGATTAGGCATCAGGTAGGGTGTTTGTGTGTGTGTGTGTGTGTGTGTGTGTGTGTGGGTGGGTGGGGGGGGTTAGGTATCAGGAAGGGTGTATGTGTGGGGGGGTGGTTAGGATTAGGCATCAGGTAGGGTGTTTGTGTATGTGTGGGGGGGGGGGAGAGGTTAGGGTTAGGTGTCAGGAAGGGTGTATGTGTGTGGGGGGTGGTTAGGATTAGTCATCAGGTAGGGTGTGTGTGTGGGGGGGAGGTTAGGGTTAGGTGTCAGGAAGGGTGTTTGGGTGGTGGGGTGGATCGGGTTAGGTATCGGGGGGGGGGGGGGGGGGGGGAGGAAGGGTCTGTGTTAGAGCAGGGTTAGTTTAGTAAACTGTTAGTACTTAATCCTGATATTTTACAATCCTCCACACTTTAATAGTAGTATTTGCGATTCCGATTTGCGATTCCGATTTTCCCTGGATGCTATCAAAATGCCGAGATAACACAGCGTGCAGTATTGATTAAAAATCACAAATCGGAATCGCATGTAAAATCATGTCAAAATCGAAAACCGTAATCGTAATCGCATGTATTGTGCAAGAGGCAAATTTACTGCTGTGGTTGGTCATCTTTTTGTACCTCCATGTGCCTTGCTACACTGTACCTGTTGGAATAAAAATTCACTGAAGCATTGAGACTGGTTCCAGACCTGCTTTTCTTCTCGGCTATACTTTGTGATATCTTCACCAGGTAGGGAGCACAGTCTGCTCGGTAACTACATTCCGACTGCCATCTCCAGCCTCCTTCGAGTGCCAGTCATCTGCAACCTTTCCTATCCATGTGGTTGGTCATCCTTTGGAGGGGCTAGTGGAGCACTGGAGGGCAGGGTAACGGGACCAGATAGACTGCTAGGAGCTGGAAGAAACCCCAGGTAAGTTAAGCGTAACGTTTCCCCTTCAGCGTGGATATCCTTTGGAGCATGTGCATACATAAAATACAAGCTATGCCATTGAGTGCCTACACAAGACTAGGAAGACATTAGTGCCTCCAGTTGACTCAATGAAAACAAGTTCACCTAAGGTGCCTAAAGAATGTAAACAGTGTGAAATAAAGTGCTGATCTATGCCATGCTGTGCTGGATGCAAGCAAGCACAGAGAGGAGAGAGTTAATGGCATGAATGCCTAAACTGCTTATTTCTGAGATTTCTGGCCTAGTTTACTAATCACATGTCATGAGATGTCAGGTAGGGAGCCGTCAATTCACAAATACACAGCGCAGTCAGCCAGGCGGCTAATTAGCTGGACAGCAGCGTAGAGGTGGGTGTCCCCGGGGTCAGCATTGTTCAGACAGGTGAAAAAAACTTTCGGAGGCTCAGGGTTTTGCAGAAGAACTCTTAAAGTGGACCTGTCATCCAAATCTCCCTGTAGAGGAATCAGTAGGGTATATAACAGTGTAGCCAGAGCACGTTATTATTTTGTATTAAGAAATACTAATGATTTTTTCTTAAAATGAATACAAATTTCATACCTGTGCATCAGTTCCCTCTGTCTGTCTATGATAAAGTCAGGAGAAAGGTCGGGAGAAGCAGGAACAATGAGACCATTTCCTACCATCCGTCATAACAAGAGCTATAAGTGCTGGGTCCCCGGGTTTGATTCACTGCCAGGGCACTTTCTGCACAGAGTTTGTATGTTCTCCCTGTGTCTCCATGGGTTTCCTCTGCGCGTTCTGGTTTCCTCCCACATTCCAAATCATACAGATAAGTTAAAGGGACTCCGAGCAGTGCAGAAACTATGGAAAGATGCATATCATTTTAAAGCCCTCTTTCTCCTCTTTCCAATGATATATAAACCGCAGCCCTACGCCTTTTAGTTTTCACTATTTTCGCGATTGAAATTGCAGCGGACGCGAAAATAGAGAAAACTAAAAGGCGTAGGGCGACGATTTAGGTGTCGCCAGAAAGAGGAGAAAGAGAGCTTTAAAATGATATATATTTCCATAGTTACTTGTATTACACAGGACGACACTTTCCCCAGTGTCAGCAGCTCCATTCAGCAGAATGGAGCTGCTGACTTTAGGAAGAAGTCGCCCTGTGTAATAAAATGTAACTATGGGAAGATGGATATCATTTTAAAGCTCTCTTTTTCCTCTTTTTGCCGACACCTAAATCGTTGCCCTACGCCTTTTAGTTTTCTCTATTTTCGCGATCGAAGCCGCGGCTATTTCAATCGCGAAAATAGCGAAAACTAAAAGGCGTAGGGCGGCGGTTTACATATCATTGGAAAGAGGAGAAAGAGAACTTTAAAATGATATGCATCTTTCCATAGTTTCTGCACTGCTCGGAGTCCCTTTAATTGGCTTCCCCTTAAAATTGGCCCAAGACTACAATATATACACTGCATGATACATACATAGACATATGACTATGGTAGGGATTAGATTGTGAGCCCCTCTGAGGGACAGTTAAGAGACAAGACAATATACTCTGTACAGCGCTGCGGAAGATGTCAGCGCTATATAAATACTAGCATGGAGCATGGATATTATTTTGCTAGTAAAAATCAATTACATTAAAATAAAAGTTATTTATGATAACCATATATAGCTTCTTCTCACGTACCTCTGAAAGTATGACCAGGAAAGGACGATAAATCCAAGTTTCAGATTAAGTATATAAATCCCATACATTGCTTAAAGGGACACTGAGTTGTTAAAAATGAAATTGGTACTTACGTGGGGCTTCCTCCAACCCACCGTAGGCCGCGAGGTCCCCCGGCATCCTCCTGGCTCCTCTCCCAGTGCCGCTGGCGGCTCTGCTACCAGCGACTTTCAGGCTGAAAGTCGTCTGTATAATTCCTGGATGGCCACGCTACGTGTCATCAGACTGGCCAGCATGACAGTCCTGCGCATCGAAAAATGGGCGTGGCCATGACATTGTATGGGCGGAGCTAACATAATGATGTAACAGCGAGGCATAAGAAAGCAGTGTTTACGCCATGATGTGGTGAAACGAGGATTCGCATCATGGGTGTGCAGAAACTGTGTGATGCTATTTATTAGTATACCATAACCCCAAAGCAGCAAATATAGCCAGCTATGACCAGTAAATAATAAATGCAGCAACAGTTACCCCAGACACCAGAAAATAAACGCAATGTGGGCAACATTTCAGCAGGAAATAAACACAATGTGGGCAACATTTCAGCAGGAAATAAACACAATGTGGGCAACATTTCAGCAGGAAATAAACACAATGTGAGCAACATTTCAGCAGAAAATAAACGCAATGTGGGCAACATTTCAGCAGAAAATAAAAGCAATGTGGGCAACATTTCAGAAGGAAATAATAATACAGTAGTGGGCAACATTTCAGCAGAAAATAAACGCAATGTGGGCAGCATTTCATCTGCAAAAAAAAAATTTACTCACCTGACAGAAGTCCCCTCACCCGGCCGGCCTCTGGTGTGCAGCTCCCTGGACAACCTTGCTCCTGCATATCTCCCACGCTGAATGGAATAGCAGGGCTATGGGAAGATGGCACCCAAAGCAAATAGTCTCCAGTACAGGGCTTTGGACGCCATCTTCCTGTAGCCCTGCTCTGCCTGCCGGAACACTATGCAGGCTGGAGCGGGGCTGCGGGCTATGAACTGGCACGACGTCTATTAGATGCCGCGGCCAGTTAAATGCAATCGGACGGTGGCCAGAGTCCCGAGGCCGGGATGTCCCGCGGCTAAAAGCGGGACGTTTCCCGGGACATAGCACAGCCTGGGACAGGGGACCCTGAATCCGGGACAAGTCCCGGCTAAACCGGGACGTCTGGTCAACGTACTGTAGGCACGTGTCTACAGGCTCCCCTCCCCAAATGCCTCCCTCCCGCCTTACCAATGCAGGGTCCCAAGGGGAGTGTAATGAGTGGTTACTCACCCAGGTCTCGGCATTCCACTGACCACACCTCTCTTCAGTCGGGGGTACCTCTGGCTACCTAATACTTGGGGACACCTCTAGCTATTAAATACTGAGGATTGCTTTGGCTACCTTACACTAAGGGGCTACCGGTAGCTAACTATGACAGGCAAGAGAACTAAGGGAACTATGACAGGCGTGAGAACTAAGGGAGAAGTGACAGCTAGGCCATCCAGTTACAGGTTCATAGAGGGTGAAGTCTAGGGTGCCAAGACATGTGTAGGCTCCTGTAATGTAAATCCGGGCCTGACCCAGGCACAGTTCGGCTGGGGGGAGGGGAGAGACACATCTTTACTTAGGGAGTGGCAGCAGGACAATTTCAATAGATTTCATGCTGAAATCTATTTTAACTCTTGTGCAGTGTGTGGGCAGGCAATAGATATCGCTCTGATCAGAGAAGGATCTATCTAATGGTCGATCTTATAGCAGATCAAACAGTGTATGGACACTTTAGATTCTACAGCACTCATCCTAGTGTGGGCTATTCAGTGCATTCAGAAGAAAATGTTAGGCAGCCTACAGGTAAGTTAGCTTCAGTGCTTATCTACTGCTGTGGAGTGTATTTCCAGTTGTGGGCACTTTCAAACTCCAGTAGGACTACAGTTACAGAAATAGATTTGATAGGCCTCTGCTTCCTCCAGTAAATCTCTAGATATTTTTCATTATGTTTAGAAACAGGTGCTTTTGCTGATAGGTGAACATGAACTGTGACTAATTTAGCTTTTGTTATTGGTCTTATTTATCTTAGTTTTCCCTCTATTCCCTTTAAAAATATTATTTTCAGATAAAATATTATTTATGTGATAAACATTTCTTGTGTAAGCTCCTGGTAGGACAAATCAAAACATACCTGCAATAAATCACTAAAGAAAATGTTGGCTCTGATGTACAAAACGCCAAGTAATCTGTACCAGCTGCAACTGATCCACATATTAATAGATTATTCTTTGTTCTGTTTTAGGTGCAACATGTGGACAAAACCCCTCCCAAAATTCATAACAAAGAGAACCCGTCTACGGTAGAAAACTTGAAAGATGGTAGATCTGCCATTGTGGTCTCTTCCCGAAATCTGAAAGCCTCAGATCCCAACAGTTCTGATGGGGATATTCTTTATATCCTTCTCAAGTCTCCCCATTTTGGACACTTGGAGAACTCAATAACAGGTAACAAGAGAATAATATGCTACTACTGGTGCTCATTCCTACATATTTCACTACCTAAAAGCAGCTAACTAGGATAACTAAGTATTTTTTTGGAATATAAAACACACTTTTTCTTCCCCAAAAATGGGAAGAAAAGGTCACTGCATCTTATATTCCAAATACAATTTTGAACGCCCGCCAATATGAACCGCCAACCTGCCGGGATGTCCAGGGCTCCCCATATTGTCCTTATGTCTCCTCTGCTCCCTGTGTTCTCCAGCAGAAGCGGGCATTAGGGGAATAGTGAGGGAGGAGAGAGGTCTCTGATCGCCGCCAGCTCTGATGGATTAGGTGAACCATGACACATGAGGACACATGGGGACAGAAGAGGACACAAAGGGGACACATGAGGACATAAGAGAACACTTGGGGGATAGAAGTGGACACATGGGGACAGAAGGGGACACGTGGGACATGAGGGGACACATAGGCCTCAATTCACTAAGCTTTATCGAACATTTGATAATTTACCTCATGGGTAAAATCTAAATTTAAATTCACTAAGGTGTTATAGATTTTTTTAACGTTTTAACGATAAAACATTTGATAAATATATAATGCCTTAGTGAATTCAAAATTAGATTTTACTCATGAGGTAAATTATCAAACGTTCGATAAAGTGTTCGATAAAGCTTAGTGAATTGAGGCCATAGTGGACAGAAAAGGACACATGGGACACAGGAGGACACATGAGGTACAAGGGGGACAAAATAATTGGGGGAGAACATCTACAAAATGCCCAGACCATGGACGCACTCGTTTTTTGCCCTCTAAACCTAGGTGTGTCTTATAGTAACTTCTAGGGATAGATAAAAATTACAAGACTGCACCGCTCCTCTGGACTAGGAACTGAAGTCAGAAGTTTTGTACTCTTCATAAAATACTGTGCAATATTACTGAATATTGAATGAAGCATTCTTAATATAGAACGAAATGACCAGTGGCGTAGCTACAGACCTCAGGGCCCCGATGCAGAATTTGGACATGGGCCCCCCCCCCCATACTTACTCTGCCAGTGCCAAGTGGAAGCAGACAGCAATATAGCTGTCACCTGCAGGCCAATATAGCTGTCACTGCAGGCCAGTGTCCTCAGCAAACAGGCGTGTGCACCATGTGACGCCGGTAGCATTGGATCTGGGGGAGGGATGGTAAGGAATATTGAGGGGGTAGTGAGAAGAGAGAGCGGGATTATTAGGGGTCTGGGAAAGGGAGGGTGGGGAATATTGAGGGGGGAATGAAGAGAAAAAGGGGGGTTATTAGGGGGGGTGAGTGAGGAGAGACAGGGGGGTTATTAGGAGTCTGGGAAAGGGAGGATGAGGAATATTGAGGGAGGAGTGAGGCGAGAGAGGGGAGCTATTATTAGGGGTCGGGGGACAGTGAAGAATATTGAGGGGGAAGTGAGGAGAGACAGGGGGGTTATTAGGGGTCGGGGGAGTAAGAAGGGAGAGCAGTTAGGAGTCTGGGAAAGGGAGGGTGAAAAATATTGAGGGGGGAGTGAGGGAGGTTATTAGGAGTCTGGGGGAGAGAGGTTGAGGGGGGGCTAGTGAGAATTCTGGGGGGTGGATAGAAAGACAGGAAATTACTAGGGGTCTGGTGGAGGAAGGTTAGTGAGCACTGTTGCGGGCTCTGGATACAGTAAAGGCTGATAAGCAGTGACAGGGAAATAAAGAGGGAGACAGCACTCAGCTCTCATACCTCCCGCTCTGTTTGCCTGGGGGAAGGGAGCTCTTGGCTCATCTCCATCTTCTCCCATGCTCTGTCCTTGCTGTGCCAGCCAATGGGATTTGCAGGGGCAGGGCTCGGTGAAAGAATCAAGCAACTCACAGGAACGATCCTGTGAGAGGCGGAGCTACCCGCGATTTGGGGGCGGAGCTACCCGCGATTTGGGGGCGGAGCTAAGCGTCTGTCACGGATGGCCTGGGGACAGAGGAGAATGCGGGGAGCAGGGGCCGGTACGGGCCCTAGGAGATCGCGGGCCCCGTCGCCAGTGCGACTGCTGCGACCCCTGCTCCTACGCCAGTGGAAATGACGTATAATTGATATAGATATATACAAAATAATCTCCTCAGGAAAAGACACCGGTGTAAATGACTTAACAGTTATCATAAAGAGATATATAATTTTACAGATACAGATAGATAGATAAAGAGTGAACTCCCCTATTGCAGGGACTAGTGTGAATGATATGACTGAGAATACATAGCATATATAGAAACAAATAAGTGTAAGCTTCTCTGGGAAAGACACTGGTGTAAATGGCTTAATTTTTTCTAGAGCTATGTAATTCGACTGGCAGGGACTGGAGAGATAAATAAAAAATTAGATTCTAAGCTCCTCAGGGGCGGGTACTGCTATGATTGATTCTCAGTCATGTGCAGCAGGATATGAGTAATAATGTGAATAAATTGGACAACAATGATTTATTTTATATTTTTTATTTTACAGGGGATCACATTGGAAGAACATTTACGCAGAAAGATGTAAATCAAAGGCTGATACGTTACATTATTAATCCTTTGCTTGATGTCAATTCAGACAGCTTTGAATTTCAAATCTCTGATCCAGCTGGGAACAAAATCCCCCCTGAAATGTGGGTACTATTCAGAATATTCAGCAGACTAACAAAAAAAATTACACGTGTGACTTCTAATACTTGTCGCAACGACAGTACAGGTAGTCCCCGGTTAACGAATGAGATAGGGACTGTAGGCTCGTTCTTAACCTGAATCTGTTCTTAAGCCGTAACATTGTGCCATCTCTGTCCCCTGTATCTCCTCTGTGCCCCCTATGCCAGCAGTGTCCCCATCTGTGTCACCTCTGCCCTCTTTACCTGCTTATACAAGTTTAAAATCCATTTTTTCTTTGAATTTTTTTAAAATTAATTTTCTCAAAAACTACAAGTCCAATTTGAAAAACAAATGTTTGACTTGTTCCCATGGAAACACAGAATTCATGCCGTTTGTATCGGCGGGTCGTTCGTAAGTCGGGGACTACCTGTAGCCTATTTCATGCCATGGCGATAGTTGAAAGAAAAGTGAAGGGGAACATTATTTTCAGTCCCAATGACAGGGACACAGAGAACTCAAAGGAAGGCCAGGGCCGGATTTCTGGAAAGGCCATAGAATTTCACATAACTTTCGCGTAATTTCTTGCTGACTTTAGCAGTGAACAGCACAGCCCCCATACATGCTATTGACACTGATTGCTACATATGTTAGCCATTTCAGCCCGAAGGGATTTTTCACCTTATGCATCAGAGCAATTTTCACCTCCCATTCATTCGCTAATAACTTTATCACTACTTATCACAATTTATTGATCTATACCTTGTTTTTCCGCCACTAATTAGGCTTTCTTTGGGTGGTACATTTTGCTAAGAATTATTTTTTTATAAATGCATTTTAACAGGATTAATAAGAAAAAAATGGAAAAATTCATTATTTCTCAGTTTTCGGCCATTATAGCTTTAAAATAATCCACGCTACCATAATTAAAACCTATGTATTTTATTTGCCCGTTTATTTTGGTTATTACACCATTTACATTTTGTCCCTATCACAATGAATGGCACCAATATTTTATTTGCAAATAAAGCTGCATTGTTTCCATTTTGCGTCCATCACTATTTACAAGCTTATAATTAAAAAAAAATTGTAGTATACCCCCTTCAAATGCATATTTAAAAAGTTCAGACCCCTAGGTAACTATTTATGTCTTTTTTTTTTTTTTTCTTATTGTAATTTTTTTTTTTCATTAAAAAATGTATTTGGGTGATTTTTTGGTGTGGGACATAAAACGTTCATTTTTAATGTTGTTAAATGTGTAAATTGTATTGTAAAAAATGTGTAGATGTAGTTTTACTATTTGGCCACCTTCATTTTTGTTTTCCCTTTCTTGTACTTCTCGCTAAGCAGAAGTACAAGGGGGATGTGGAAATTTTTCCGGGCAGAAGAACTGAAGCCTCATGTGTGAGCGCTTCGGTTTTCCTGCGGGGGACAGGGATCGGTGATCGGGAACCATGCTCCTGTTCACTGATCCCAGTGTGGGAGCGCGCCGAAGCGCGGGAGCGCAGCAGAGCAGCCGCCCGGACGTGAGCTTCATGTCCGAGCAGCAGAAATGGTTAAGGAGAATAGTGGGTACAAGTGGAAAAAAAGAATTTCCCCAAAAACCTTGTAGTTTTTGAGAAAATCGATTTGAAAAATGCAAAAAAAAAAATAAATCGGTTTTAAAACTGAAAAATCACAGTTTAAAAACCATTCTTGTACCCACTATTCTCCTTAACATATCTAGCAATTTTGGTAGCAATAGCATGCATACGGGCTTTGCTATTAACCTCCAAAGTTGGCACAACATTTAGGAAAATTATGCGAAAATTACACAAAATTATGAATTATTACTATTACATACAAAATTACTTACGATTTTCTCTGAAATTTCACATTACGATTACGATGCGTAATTGTGAATTTTGATGTGAAATTTCGTCCCACCACTGGTTGTTACATATAAAAGAGGAGGCTGAAAATGGGGAGAAACCTATGAAAAAGATACTGATACCCAAAGGAGCTGTTCATGAAGGAGCGGGGCTGCATTACATGGATGATACACATGGAGGAGGGGCTGCACAGGGAATGGGAGGGGCTGCATTACATGGATGATACACATGGAAGAGGGAGCTGCACATGGAAGGGGAGGGGCAGCTGTACATGGATGAAACACATGGAGGAGTGGCTGCACAGGGAATGGGAGGGGCTGCATTACATGGATGATATACATGGAAGAGGGAGCTGCACAGGGAATGGGAGGGGCTGTATTACATGGATGATACACATGGAGGAGGGGCTGCACAGGGAATGGGAGGGGCTGCATTACATGGATGATACACATGGAAGAGGGAGCTGCACATGGAAGGGGAGGGGCTGCTGTACATGGATGAAACACATGGAGGAGTGGCTGCACCGGGAATGGGAGGGGCTGCATTACATGGATGATATACATGGAAGAGAGAGCTGCACAGGGAATGGGAGGGGCTGTATTACATGGATGATACACATGGAGGAGGGGCTGCACAGGGAATGGGAGGGGCTGCATTACATGGATGATACACATGGAGGAGGGGCTGCACAGGGAATGGGAGGGATTGCATTACATGGATACACATGGAAGAGGGATGCTGCACAGGTAAGGGAAGGGGCACTGCTGCACATGTAGGGGAGGCCACAACATAGTTTGCCTAGGGTCACAAAAAGTATAAATCTGGCCTTGAGGAAGGTGATATACTTCTACAGAAGGGTACCGTTATGATAATACTTGAGAGGTTTGTAATATCTTTTGATCTCTGTGACCCCGTTGACAAGATTGTTCTCACCTCTCTTCAGAGAGATAGGATCACCATGGCAAGAACGTCAGAATGACTTGTATCCCTTGTTTACTTCCAGGCTTGAACTGAAATGGTCCACCCTACAACTTTCTAAGTCATACTACCGAGTCTGTGAAAACTCTGGAACTCTTGCCGTGAAACTGATCAGAGGAGGAAGTAGCACGGACCCATCTTTTGTTGGTATAAAGGTAAGATTTTATCCGTTGCTAGGACAATAGAGAAGTGGAAAAGTTTATCTGGGAAGCCTGCATGTTCCAGGGACATCAGGCTGTGTCTATTAGAATTTTGCTCTATCGAGTAGATATCTATTATCTTACAGTATTATTCACACTAGTTGCATATCGTTGTGACAGCAAATTCCCATATAATGAAAAATGTTAATTTTATTATTATTTTTGTGGGTTTTAACACTGTTGTGATGAGCAATGATTTTTTCTCTTGTGGCTA
The DNA here is from genome assembly GCF_040937935.1 of Hyperolius riggenbachi. Lineage (NCBI taxonomy): Eukaryota > Metazoa > Chordata > Amphibia > Anura > Hyperoliidae > Hyperolius > Hyperolius riggenbachi. The sequence goes on from NC_090651.1 coordinate 60,235,689, forward strand.
CAATAGCACAATCAAATGACTGAAGTTTAATTTTCCATTTTTATTTTTTTTTGGCTCATTGCTGCAGAGCAGACTACACAATAGGCAAACCCGACATCTTACAACACCATCCTCTCCACTGCTCACACCTGAGAAAATGCAGCCCAAAATGTCATGTCTGCCAGTACTTTGCAGTCTGTCTAGAAATCAGCTAATAAAGAAAAATGATCCTACAGGTTGAGCTTCAGTTGTTTGATTGCTATTGGAGTTTGCAACGAGTGGGGTCTTGGTGGTACCACTGGTGACTGAGGACTCCCAATTCATCTATAAGCATGAATGGCCTGCATAGACTAAAGAGAAATTGGACTAATTATTTTCTAGTGTGCACACCTGCTCCACTCCAATTGATTTAAATGGGTCGCATGACATTGTAAACATCATGCAATTTTCCTGAACGAATTGTACTGTTTTTTTGTTTTTTTTTGTGTAATTTGGTCTTCATCTTCTGCCGGGACCCAAATCTAAGCGCCACTGTAGCTGTTATTACATTATAGCTTATGGAGGCATCCAAATGTCCGTGCGTCTTATATGCTAAAAAATACAGTACCCAGTCCCCAACTAACCAGGAAAGCCCTTTGAAAAATATTTTTAAAAACCTAGCAAACAACATTTGTAGAAAAATACTTTTAAAATGGTAAATATTACACTTATTATTGTTCAGGGTGTAATCCAAAAACACTTTATTGAGTTCTCCTCTAAAGAATAATTCCAGCCAGCATTTAGATTTTTTAAAGCTCTAAATAGGGAAGGCGTAGATCCTCTGCTGGCTGCATATCTATTGTCTTTATTCTAGGCTAATTTCACACTATGCATGTTGCATTTCGCATCCTGAAAAATTGAATCGTAAGGTGTTAAAAAGTCGCAATGTGCATTTACGAGTGCGATGCCACAAACACATAAAGCATACAGTGCATAGAAGTATACTTTACTGCAGCTGTGATCGCGCATGTCATCGGGAAACTGCACAGCATGATGTGCGTCATTTCTGATGAAATCTGCCGCATCAAGCCACAAACGTGCAGATGTGACCATACCATTGCAATACAATTGCATTGTGTTACAAAAGAGCTCCTCTGAGCTATTCGACCTACTGGGTCGAATACAGTCCTGTTTTCTGAAGCACTTAAAGAGACACTGAAGCGGAAAAAAAATATGATATAATGAATTGGTTGTGTAATATGGATAACTACTAGAATTTTAGTAGCAAAGAAAATATTCTAATATTTTATTTTCAGTTATGTAGTGTTATTTTGCATCATTCTCTAATATTTACAGTTTAGACCCTACTCAGCATTCTAAATGGGTTCAAAAGTTCACTAGCCTGCTCTGTAAAATCTTCTTTGCAGAGGGATAAAAAGATAAATTGTCTTTTAAAGCGCATCTCAAGGGTCTGGCAAAGTTCTCTGCGACTTTGAAAGTAGTGGAGCTCAATGGCTAATTTTCATAGATAACAACTGGAGTTTCTTAGCTCTTCCTTTACTGGAAACAGTTTAAAGGGGCCCATACACCTAACGATTTTCCCGCTAAAATACAGCAGATTCGATCACTGTGATTGAATCTGCTGTGAAATAGTTGCGCAAACGCTGACAGAACGATCGATTTCCATCCAAAATCAATCGTCCCCGTCGATCCGTCCGTGCGGAAGATTTTGCTCGATCGCCGGCGGGTCGGTAGTGCATCGATAGCGGCGTTTGAATGCCTGACCACCGATGCTAGCGGCAATACATTACCTGCTCTGGCCGGCACGACTCGTCCGGTCTCCACTGTCTTCTTCTCCGCGCTGGTCTCCGGGTCCGGCTGGCTTGGCTTCACTGAACTTCCTGTCCCGGCAGGAAGTTTAAACAGTAGAGTGCCCTCTACTGTTTAAACTTCCCCCGGCAGGAAGTTCAGTGAAGCCGCCAGCCGGACCCGGAGACCAGCGCGGAGAAAAAGACAGCGGAGACCAGGGGAGATGCGCCGGCCGGAGCAGGTAATGTATGCGGGGGGGAGGGGGGTATGGGGCGGCGGCAGCGGCAGCTTCACAGATTGTGATTGGTTTCATGCTGAAATCGATTCACAATCTGTTTGCAGTAATGGCAGCCATACGATCCCTCTCTGATCAAATTCGATCAGAGAGGGATCTGTCTGCTGGTCGATCTGATGGAAAATAGACCAGTGTATGGCCACCTTTAGACTTGTGTCTCTGCTGCTAATGTATTTTTTTCTTAGCTGTTCTACACATACAAATCATTATATCATAATTTTTTTTTCGCTTCAGTGTCTCTTTAAAGAGACACTGAAGCGAAAAAAAAAAAATGATATAATGAATTGGTTGTGTACTATGAATAATTACTAGAAGATTAGCAGCAAAGAAAATATTCTCATATTTTTATTTTCAGGTATATAGTTTTTTTCTAACATTGCATCATTCTATAATGTGCAGATTACACAACACTCAGCATTCAAAATGAGTCTTTCAGAGCAGTCTGTGAAGTAATGAACTCTCCTCTAGCAGAGGAAAAGTAAACATTTCAATTACAGTTGAGATAATAAAAGTCAGATAACAGCCCTCTCCACGACTAAGTTAGTCGGAGAGCTTAATAGCATTTTTGCATAGAGATAACAACTGGAGTTTCTCAACTCTTCCTGTACTGGAAACAATTAGACTGATGTATCTGATCTTAATGTTTTATTTCTTAGCTGTACTACACATACAAATCATAATATCATCATTTTTTTCGCTTCAGTGTCTCTTTAAACAGCCAAGAATCAAACTGTTTCTTGGTTGATTAAGTGCTTCAGCATGAGATAAGGTTTTACTGCAGGAAAGTTCAAAGGGTCATTATTTCTACTTTGTTTTATTGCATAAAAAACATAGTGTGGTTTTAAAACTGTGACTGTGACCGTATGATGTAATGTTATTAAAAAAAAAAAAAAAAAAAAAAGCTATGTTACTGAAAATAAGAATATGAGACTTTTTTTTGCTACTAATGTTCTATCCATTATCTGTACTACACGTATAATTCATTATCATACATTTTTTTCGCTTCAGGTGTGTTTTGCCATGCTTCTCTATTTATAAAACTTTTTCATAAAAGAATATATACAAAAAGAATAATATATCTAAAAAGAAACATACATTTATTAGCAGTACCAATAAGAGATTAAAAAAAAAACATAAAAAAAAACACTTAAAGCCTATCCACTGCTCTTTAATTTTTGGGTTTCGCACAGCCCAATCTAGCATCACTTTGCTCCTTTTTCTGCAAGTTGACAAAAAAAACACATTGAAGTTTGAGGGCTTTCCGCAGGCTCAGCTTGGAATAAATCCCCTCCAGCACACACTTCCCCCGTTTCCTGGTGCCAAATCCTGGAAGGCATCGGGCTTTGGAGGCAAATCTGCACAAGGCCACCAGCTCTGTGCGCATGGACATGTAAAGAGGCAGATAAGAGGCCTGTAAAAACCTGCCGTACCTCGATAAGCCCAGCCAAACACAGCGACTGTGCCTGCAGATAACTCAAAGCGCTCAGCCAGGCCTGGGAAGAAAAAAATAGATTTTTTTTTGGTTAAAAAAAAATTGTTGACCTGTTGTTTGTTTGTATGTTTTTTTTCCCTATTCAGACTTTCCTTTCCTTGTTCGGTTTCTTCCCTCAGGGATGGATTTTCTTGTTTGTTCCGTTTGCTGTAATTAAAATATAGATAGGAGACAATTTCAATGGGAGGTATAGAACATAAATGTACAGCTTTCTTTGGTTTCCTACAAAACTTAAGTTAAGAAAAGTGATTTATTATTTTGGCATATTCAAAAAAAAAGATTCTTACCAAGCTCATAGCTAAAATTCCAGGACTAACATTTAAATTTTTGCAATCTAACAGCAGTTCATTTTTACTAAATCGAGGCCAGGTTTGTAAGATCATTCGCTTTCACCACATTGAGGCCTTGTTCACATTATAGGCGTTTTTGTAAAATTGTAAGCGCACGCAATTTTTAAAATCGCCCTGAAAGCACTTGTGCAATGATTCTCCATGAGAGAGTTCATATCAGAGCGATTTGTTTGCAATCTGCTTTGAAAAGTGGTGCTTGGGCCATTTTTTAGGCGATTTGCCTCAATGGAAGGTATAGGAAAAATGCAATACATTGTATTTATTTTTTCCGGATCAAAAGACGGAAGCGCTCTGCAAAAGAGCTTACATAAACGCTCACAAAAAACGAGCAGAAAAAAACGTGGAAAAAAAGCCCACCGCGGACAGAAACACGAGCCGAACACAATGTAAACAACCCCCATATAGGGCTTGGAGAAACTATTGATCAAGCTCTGAAGTTCCATCATTTTCTGGGTTTTCTTTCTCAAAATTGCTGGATATTTTTCAGAATAATTTATAAACTTTTTTTTTCTTCTGTTTAAGAAAGATAACTATTCAGCACTCTGCAATTGAGAAAGTACCAAAACGAAGGCTAAAAAATACTATCAAAACCATTCTGACTATTTACTTTCTTGCTGGTGGCTTAAAGGGCAATTTTATTGACAAAATGTGAAAATATTACCTAGGAGAAAACTTCGGGGACAAGGTGAATTGGATCGGCCCTATCTATCTATCTATCTATCTATCTATCTATCTATCTATCTATCTATCTATCTATCTATCTATATATATAATAGACTAAGTGCCTCAACCTTCAAACAAGAAGAAGAAGAAGTAGTGCCCTGCCCCCAGGGCGTGCCTCAACCTTCAAGCCAGAAGAAGAAGTACTTTGCATGAGAAAATTTATGCGTGCTCAAACACCAAGTTTAAGGCCTCTTTTCCACGGACTATTGAGCTGTGTGCTCAGCAAGCAGTTACCAGGCAGCAGCGAGCAGTTACCAGGCAGCAGCGAGCAGTTACCAGGCAGCAGCGAGCAGTTACCAGGCAGCAGCAAGCAGTTACCAGGCAGCAGCAAGCAGTTACCAGGCAGCAGTGAGTAGTTGTGAGAGGCATTCCCCAGCCTATCAACAGTCCATGGAAAAGAGGCCTTACCCTAGCAAGTCTGACTTTGCATATCTGGCCTAATTGGCTATTCATGAAGCAATGCTTATGCAAATGCATGCACAAACCAATACCGCAAAGCAGTCACCCTGCTACATGCTACATTAGCACTATCCAGGAGCGCCACGGGGAGGATTCCCAATGCCCATTGCCCCCTTTTTATACAACCGGGGGGACCGCAGGGTCCCAGGCTCTCTCACTGCCTGGAAACCACAGCGGCACCCCGGAGGGGTAGGCTGGGTGGCGCAGACGACCCCCCCGAGTGTGGTCAGCGCCGGGGAGAGCCGTCCGCACCTACCTCCCAATATTAAAAACAGGCACTTACCATAACGTCCATTGCGTTCTGCTACATGCGCATTAACTTGGGGGCACCACATGAAAAAGGAGAGAATACATACAGCACTCCTGAGGGGGGGGTGGGAGGACAGGCGCAGACAACTCACTCCAGGGTTCACACCACCGGAGCAAGCCATCCACCTCCTGCCTCCAAAGGATACAAACTGCACAAAATGCTTTCCATGAGAAAATTAATGCGCATGTAGCAGAACCCAATGGAAGTTAAGGTAAGTGGCTGTTTTTAATATTAGGAGGTGGGTGCGGACAGCTCTCCCCAGCACTCGCCACGCTTGGGGGGGGGGGGGGTCGGCTGCGCCACCCAGCCTTTCACTCCGGGATGCCGCTGTGGTTCCCGGGCAGCGAGAGGGCACTTTGCGGTATTGTTTTTTTTGACCCTGCATAGTTTGGCATGTGAAAGCAAATGCATATTTGCATGAGCATTGTCTCATGAATAGCCAATTAGGCCAGATTTGGAAAGCCAGACCCGGAAAACATTTTTTGCAGTTCTATCCTTTTGGAGGCAGGTGGTGGATGGCTTGCTCTGGTGGTGTGAGCCCTGAAGTGAGTTGTCTGCGCCTGTCCTTCCCCCCCCCCCCCTCCGAGTGTTGTATGTGAGCCAGCCCTGAGCTCTAAAGCTCGGGGTGACCCATGCTTCACCCCTTTCTCATTTGGTGCCGCCAAGTTAATGTGCATGTTGCTTGCAGAACGCAATGGACGTTAAGGTAAGTGCCTGTTTTTAATATTGGGAGGTGGGTGCGGATGGCTCTCCCCGGCGCTAACCACATTTGGAGGGGGGGGGGGGGCGGCTGCGCCACCCAGCCTCCCCCTCCGGGGTGCCGCTGTGGTTCCCAGGCAGTGAGAGTCTGGGACCCCGCGGTCCCCCCCGGTTGTATGGCGGCATTGGGAAGCCTCCCCATGGCGTTCCTGGATAGTGCTAATGTAGCATGAACCAGTGGTGCTCAGCAGAGCTCGAATATTCGAGTAGCTCGAATATTCGAGCTCTTTTCCAGCTATTCGAGCTCGGTATTCGAGCTCCGAATAGCTGTAGCTATTCGAATGGGCTATTCGCGTACACTCGAATAGCCCATTCACTATTCGAGCTATTCGAGCAAACGGCGCTATTCGAGCTCGGTACCGAGCTCGAATAGCGTCATAGCCCAGATTGATGTCCTTAGAGCCAATCAGAGGGCTCCCAGGCCCTCTGACGGCAGCCAATCACAGAGGGGGACCCTGGCCAGCCCCTACCCTATAAATAGCGGCCGCCATGTTACGTTTCTCCGTCCTTGCCTGAGACTTGCATAGAGAGAGAGTTGCTCCTTTGTGCTTTGGCTTAGCAAGAGCTTTATTGTGGTCATTTACCTAACGTTTTTGCTCACATACACCTCCTATACACACCTATATTGTTGTTAGTTAGTTAGACATTGTATTTTAGTTAGTAGCTTTTGTGTTACATAGAGACAGGCCAGCTGCTGCAGGCTTACAGCTTTAGGCCTCAGGGCCTTGCCTGTGTGGGCAGCTGTCCTCCTGTCCTCTGTTTATTTCTCTCTATTCTATACCAGTATTTCTGCTGTCCTTTACTACTGATTGTATTAGTATTGTAGTTATATACTGTAACTGTACTAGGACACTCACTGTCACTGTTCATAGGCTACTAGCTGCTCCTGCGTGTGTGCACTCACTTTCTGTGTACACACTACACACACTCTATTTCCTTCTGATAACTGATTGATTATTGTAATTGAATATTGTAATTAGTTAGTTGTACTCACTGTTACTACTTACTGTACTAGGAGTCTAGGACACTCAGTCACTGTTCATAGGCTACTAGCTCCTGCGTGTGTGCACTCACTGTCTGTGTACACACACTACACACACTCTATTTCCTTCTGATAACTGATTGCTTATTGTAATTAGTTAGTTGTACTTACTGTTACTACTTACTCTTACTGTACTAGGAGTCTAGGACACTCAGTCACTGTTCATAGGCTACTAGCTCCTGTGTGTGTGCACTCACTGTCTGTGTACACACACTACACACACTCTATTTCCTTCTGATAACTGATTGCTTATTGTAATTAGTTAGTTGTACTTACTGTTACTACTTACTCTTACTGTACTAGGAGTCTAGGACACTCAGTCACTGTTCATAGGCTACTAGCTCCTGCGTGTGTGCACTCACTGTCTGTGTACACACACTACACACACTCTATTTCCTTCTGATAACTGATTGCTTATTGTAATTAGTTAGTTGTACTTACTGTTACTACTTACTCTTACTGTACTAGGAGTCTAGGACACTCAGTCACTGTTCATAGGCTACTAGCTCCTGCGTGTGTGCACTCACTGTCTGTGTACACACACTACACACACTCTATTTCCTTCTGATAACTGATTGCTTATTGTAATTAGTTAGTTGTACTTACTGACTGTTACTACTTACTTACTTACTGTACTAGGGACACTCACTCAGTCACTGTTCATAGGCTAGCTCCTGCGCGTGTTTGCGCGTGCGTGCACTCACTGTCTGTAGTGTACACACACTAAATTTACTTGTGATTACTACTGATTATTGTAACTGCTAGTTGTACTTCCTGACTGTTACTACTTACTTACTGTACTAGGGACACTCACTCAGTCACCTCACCCACCAACCCACTCCATTAAAGTACCCCACTTTTCACCCGCCCTTTTAAAAAACTTTTGTCTATACGCCCAAAACATCGAAGATGTCTGTAAGTGGCAGCCAGCGCGGTTTGGGCAAGGGGAAGGGCAGCAAGGGAATCAGGAGGAGAGGGAGCAGCATTGTGGCAAGCCGCGGGCGCGCCACCATGCACAGTTCCGCAGCAGCAGCAGCGTCAGTGGCTAACATTCCTCCCATAGCCACTGGCCGTGGACGCCTTGGGCGCCGCCCAGCAGGAGCATCTGCAACTCACGCTGCAGAGACACAGCAGCAGCAGCGTGTAGCACCTGCTCTGATTTTCCTCCAGCCGGGTCGGAAACGTCCCATTGAGGAAAAGCATGCAGACACTGTGGTGCAACTGATGACGGAGGATGAGCAGCCCGCCATCAGCTCTGCATCCGAGGCCTCCACCCTCACCACCACCCCTGTTCGCAGCAGCCGCCCAGCAGGGCCTGGGGAGGAGGCCAGTTCACCGTCAGTTGGCAACCTGTCATTCAGCAGTCTTTTGACCCCAGGCATCATGAGTCAATTGTCTGCTGTTGTTGGCGATTTTGAGGAGGAGATGCTGATGGGCACTTTGGGGGATGAGGGATTGGACAGCAAGACTGTGGCGACAGTCAAGCAGCCCATCCATGCATCAGGAGAGGAGTTTGGGGGGTCCTCATCCCAGCAGGACATGTTTCAGGAGGGGGAGGATGATGATGACCCGGTGACAGACAGAGACTGGGTGCCACCACCTCCAGGGGATGTCGTCCTCAGCAGCTCTGAGGAGGAGGAGGAGGATGCTCTTGTGGGCCTTGCAAGGAGGCGCATCATTGCAAGCATTGGCAGCAGCAGTAGGCAGGTCCCACAGCCTGCTGGTGTCTCAGGCTCAGCAGCAGCAGCAGCAGCAGCATCTGCCAGTACCACCACCAGCCGCACCCAAGCCCCCCAAGCCCCCCCCCCAACCACCACAGGGAGACAGGCAGCAGCGCTTCCATGCCGTAGGGGGATGTTTCTGTCACCAATCTGGCGCTTTTTCACCATGCCCACAGTGTACAGCAAGTACGCCACTTGCAACCACTGTCAGCGGAAGTTGAGCAGAGGTGCAGACCCCTTAAAGTTCTGCACCAGCTCGCTCATCAACCACCTTGCTGCGAAACATTTCCACCAGCATCAGGAGTTCCAGAGGCTGAAGGCATCTGGTGCTGGCAGTGGCACCACACCCATCACTGCACAGCCTTCAGCAGCAGCAGCAACAGCAGCCACCCGCCCTCCTGCTCCTCCAGCAGCACCAGCAGGAGTGCGGAAACGCACTGCTCCTCCCCCCTCTGCAACTCCTGCCGCCGACACTGAGGCCTGTTCTGGCAGCCAGTCCTCAGTGGCCTCCTCCGCTGTGTCTGCTGATTCCCGTGCCAGCAAAAGGCCACGCCAGAGCCTTTTGAGCGAGTCCTTCCAGGGGGTGGTTAGGGCTCTGCCTCCCAGCAGCCGTCGCGTGCGGCAGCTGAACGGCTTGCTGGCACGGGCCATGTGCTCCCAACTCCTGCCGTACACGCTCGTGCAGGAGGGGAGCGACATTCGTGCGCTGCTTGCTTGCGCAGCCCCAGACTGGCAGCTCCCCAGCAGACACTTTTTCTCCCGCAAGGCCATTCCTGCACTGCACCGCTTTGTGATGGCCAATGTGGAGCGAGGGCTGGAGCACGCGGTTGGTGAAAGGGTCCACGTCACCATGGACTCCTGGAGCAGCCGCTTCGGGACAGGCCGCTACCTGTCCTTTACTGTCCACTGGGTCAGCTTGGTGGAAGGGGGTGAGGATGGGAGAGCAGCAGCGGGCACAGCAGCAGCAGCAACACAGTGGGTGGTGCCACCCCGCAGGGTCAGGGGAACTGCAGCAGGTTCCTCCGATCCTCTGCCATCCTCCGGCACACCTGGCCAAACCCCCCGCCTCAGCAGCAGCGTGAAGGCCCGCCACTGCCAAGCGCTGCTGCACTTGGTCAGCCTTGGGAAGACCAAGCTGACGGCAACCCATGTGTTGGCCAAACTCCAGGAGCAGGAGAGGATTTGGCTGACCCCCAGAGGCCTCAGAGTCGGAGAGGTGGTGGCCGACAATGGGGCCAATCTGGTTGCCGCAATAGACAGGGGAAACCTGACCCACATCCCCTGTCTTGCCCACGTGCTGAACCTGGTGGTGCAGAAGTTCTTGCGCACCTACCAGGGGATGGGCGAACTGCTGGAAACGGCAAGGAACGTTGTGCGTCACTTCCGGCGCTCGGCTGCAGCCTGTGCGAGCCTGGAAGACGTGCAAAAGGAGCTGGATCTGCCACGCCATCGGCTGATCCTTGACGTTCCGACTCGCTGGAACTCCACCCTGGCGATGTTGGAGCGTCTGGTTGAACAGAAGCACGCTGTCAACCAGTTCCTTGCCCTGGCCACTGTTTCCGCCGCTCAGAGAAGGGACAAGACCAGCAACATCCCGTCCATCGTCCCCGATGATGACTGGAGGCACATGCAGCAGGTGTGCTTAGTGCTGGCTCCCTTTCTGCAGGCCACTAACATGGTGAGCAGGGACCATGCTATGGTCTGCGAGTGGGTGCCCCTGGTTTGTCTGCTGAACAGGGCCCTCGATGCTTTACTGGAACAGGGAGCGGCAGCCTTGGACCAGCAGGAGCGGCAAGCAGCTGCACAGTCCACCTCTGAGGGGCAGGAGGAGGAGGACTTGGTCAGGTCCCTGACCTTGCTGCTGATGAGGGGGAGCAGCACAGTGCAGCTGAGTTGGTGCGGGGGTGGAGAGAGGATGAGGCTGACGAGGCAGAGGAGGAGGATGAGGACAGCAGCACTGCCGTCGATGTGCCAGCAGACGTGGCCCGCCTCTTCCCAATGGCAGCGCACATGCTGACGTGCCTGCGCAGAGACCCCAGGGTGATCCAGATGAAGCAGAGGGAGGACATCTGGATCAGCATGATGTTGGACCCACGCCTCAAGGGGAAGTTGAGCCAGTTCCTGCCGCCTGCAGGAGGAGACCCAGCGCAACAAATAAGGAGCTTGCAGCAGGCCCTTGTTGAGCGCTTGGAGGAAGCCTTCCCCCAGCCTTCCACCCCCACTGTCCAGCAGCCAGCACAGAGGCAGCAGCAGGTGCCTGCATCCAGCAGCAAGCGCCCCACAGACCTGCTGTCTCTCAGCCACGAGCTCTACAGGACTGTAGAGGCTCCGGCAGCAGTGACTAGAGAGGAGGTGCATGCAGCAGCATCCTCCACCGGTCACAGCCAGCGCCTGACCCGCATGGTGGCTGACTACATGGGGTCCTACAGCGGGCTTGACAGCGATGCCCCTGTTGATCCCATGGAGTATTGGGTCAAGCGCCTGGAGATCTGGAGCGAGCTGGCGCAGTACGCCCTGTAAGTGCTGTCCTGCCCCCCTTCCAGCGTGCTGTCCGAGCGCTGCTTCAGTGCAGCTGGTGGTGTGGTCACCGAGAAACGCTCACGTCTGTCTCACAAGTCTGTGGACAGACTGACGTTTCTCAAGATGAACCAGGCGTGGGTGGAAGGCGAGTTCCTGGCCCCTGTTGTCGGCGAGAGGGGGACATGAACTGGCTAAGAACCATCGTTAATGTGCCTTACCACCCTTTACCACCTCCTGGCTCCTGCTCACTAAGCCAGCCTGGTTCACTTTGACTATTACGTCGCCTGCAGCCACACATTTTACACCTACAGTGGGCTGCTGTGTACTGCCCTTCTGCTGTCTGTCTGTGTTTCCCACTGCCAGGGTACACAGATTTACCTTCTGCTGCCACTCTGCCACCAGCTATTACGTCAAACAATAGCTATATATCTGTGTAATTTGTTTTACAAACAAAACCAAAAAACCATAAAAAAAAAAAAAGGTTTAATTTTTCTGAGGTGCCCGGGTTGAAAACTGTGTTGTCCCAGTTGTGTATTGGACACGATGTGGGCTGCACGACCGCTGTCTGGGACCTCCTGCCTGCTGTGTTTATTTACAGCCCTGGTATCACCGCTAGGTACCAGGGCTATTATGTCACGCTGCCTGCCTGCTGCCACACTCACACTACTCCTCCATTCCTCCTGCTGATGCTGCTGTCTGTCTGTGTTTCCCAACGCCAGGGTACACAGATTTACCTTCTGCTGCCACTCTGCCACCAGCTATTACGTCAAAAAATAGCTATATCTGTGTAATTGGTTGTAAAACCAAAACTACAAAACCATAAAAAAAAAAAAAAAGGTTTAATTTTTCTGAGGTGCCCGGGTTGAAAACTGTGTTGTCCCAGTTGTGTATTGGACACAATGTGGGCTACACGACCGCTGTCTGGGACCTCCTGCCTGCTGTGTTTATTTACAGCCCTGGTATCACCGCTAGGTACCAGGGCTATTATGTCACGCTGCCTGCCTGCTGCCACACTCACACTACTCCTCCATTCCTCCTGCTGATGCTGCTGTCTGTCTGTGTTTCCCAACGCCAGGGTACACAGATTTACCTTCTGCTGCCACTCTGCCACCAGCTATTACGTCAAAAAATAGCTATATCTGTGTAATTGGTTGTAAAACCAAAACTACAAAACCATAAAAAAAAAAAAAAAGGTTTAATTTTTCTGAGGTGCCCGGGTTGAAAACTGTGTTGTCCCAGTTGTGTATTGGACACAATGTGGGCTACACGACCGCTGTCTGGGACCTCCTGCCTGCTGTGTTTATTTACAGCCCTGGTATCACCGCTAGGTACCAGGGCTATTATGTCACGCTGCCTGCCTGCTGCCACACTCACACTACTCCTCCATTCCTCCTGCTGATGCTGCTGTCTGTCTGTGTTTCCCAACGCCAGGGTACACAGATTTACCTTCTGCTGCCACTCTGCCACCAGCTATTACGTCAAAAAATAGCTATATCTGTGTAATTGGTTGTAAAACCAAAACTACAAAACCATAAAAAAAAAAAAAAAGGTTTAATTTTTCTGAGGTGCCCGGGTTGAAAACTGTGTTGTCCCAGTTGTGTATTGGACACAATGTGGGCTACACGACCGCTGTCTGGGACCTCCTGCCTGCTGTGTTTATTTACAGCCCTGGTATCACCGCTAGGTACCAGGGCTATTATGTCACGCTGCCTGCCTGCTGCCACACTCACACTACTCCTCCATTCCTCCTGCTGATGCTGCTGTCTGTCTGTGTTTCCCAACGCCAGGGTACACAGATTTACCTTCTGCTGCCACTCTGCCACCAGCTATTACGTCAAAAAATAGCTATATCTGTGTAATTGGTTGTAAAACCAAAACTACAAAACCATAAAAAAAAAAAAAAAAGGTTTAATTTTTCTGAGGTGCCCGGGTTGAAAACTGTGTTGTCCCAGTTGTGTATTGGACACAATGTGGGCTACACGACCGCTGTCTGGGACCTCCTGCCTGCTGTGTTTATTTACAGCCCTGGTATCACCGCTAGGTACCAGGGCTATTATGTCACGCTGCCTGCCTGCTGCCACACTCACACTACTCCTCCATTCCTCCTGCTGATGCTGCTGTCTGTCTGTGTTTCCCAACGCCAGGGTACACAGATTTACCTTCTGCTGCCACTCTGCCACCAGCTATTACGTCAAAAAATAGCTATATCTGTGTAATTGGTTGTAAAACCAAAACTACAAAACCATAAAAAAAAAAAAAAGGTTTAATTTTTCTGAGGTGCCCGGGTTGAAAACTGTGTTGTCCCAGTTGTGTATTGGACACAATGTGGGCTACACGACCGCTGTCTGGGACCTCCTGCCTGCTGTGTTTATTTACAGCCCTGGTATCACCGCTAGGTACCAGGGCTATTATGTCACGCTGCCTGCCTGCTGCCACACTCACACTACTCCTCCATTCCTCCTGCTGATGCTGCTGTCTGTCTGTGTTTCCCAACGCCAGGGTACACAGATTTACCTTTATGCTGCCACTCTGCCACCAGCTATTACGTCAAAAAATAGCTATATCTGTGTAATTGGTTGTAAAACCAAAACTACAAAACCATAAAAAAAAAAAAAAGGTTTAATTTTTCTGAGGTGCCCGGGTTGAAAACTGTGTTGTCCCAGTTGTGTATTGGACACAATGTGGGCTACACGACCGCTGTCTGGGACCTCCTGCCTGCTGTGTTTATTTACAGCCCTGGTATCACCGATAGGTACCAGGGCTATTATGTCACGCTGCCTGCCTGCTGCCACACTCACACTACTACTCCATTCCTCCTGCTGATGCTGCTGTCTGTCTGTGTTTCCCAACGCCAGGGTACACAGATTTACCTTCTGCTGCCACTCTGCCACCAGCTATTACGTCAAACAATAGCTGCTCACATTACTCCTCCATTCCTCCTGCTGCTGCTGTCTGTCTGTCTGTGTTTCCCAACGCCAGGGTACACAGATTTACCTTCTGCTGCCACTCTGCCACCAGCTATTTCGTCAAAAAATAGCTATATCTGTCTGTGTAATTTGTTGTAAAAACAAAACTACAAAACCATAAAAAAAAAAAAGGTTTAATTTTTCTGAGGTGCCCGGGTTGAAAACTGTGTTGTCCCAGTTGTGTATTGGACACGATGTGGGCTGCACGACCGCTGTCTGGGACCTCCTGCCTGCTGTGTTTATTTACAGCCCTGGTATCACTGCTAGGTACCAGGGCTATTATGTCACGCTGCCTGCCTGCTGCCACACTCACACTACTCCTTCATTCCTCCTGCTGATGCTGCTGTCTGTCTGTGTTTCCCAACGCCAGGGTACACAGATTTACCTTCTGCTGCCACTCTGCCACCAGCTATTACGTCAAAAAATAGCTATATCTGTGTAATTGGTTGTAAAACCAAAACTACAAAACCATAAAAAAAAAAGGTTTAATTTTTCTGAGGTGCCCGGGTTGAAAACTGTGTTGTCCCAGTTGTGTATTGGACACAATGTGGGCTACACGACCGCTGTCTGGGACCTCCTGCCTGCTGTGTTTATTTACAGCCCTGGTATCACCGCTAGGTACCAGGGCTATTATGTCACGCTGCCTGCCTGCTGCCACACTCACACTACTCCTCCATTCCTCCTGCTGATGCTGCTGTCTGTCTGTGTTTCCCAACGCCAGGGTACACAGATTTACCTTCTGCTGCCACTCTGCCACCAGCTATTACGTCAAAAAATAGCTATATCTGTGTAATTGGTTGTAAAACCAAAACTACAAAACCATAAAAAAAAAAAAAAAAGGTTTAATTTTTCTGAGGTGCCCGGGTTGAAAACTGTGTTGTCCCAGTTGTGTATTGGACACAATGTGGGCTACACGACCGCTGTCTGGGACCTCCTGCCTGCTGTGTTTATTTACAGCCCTGGTATCACCGCTAGGTACCAGGGCTATTATGTCACGCTGCCTGCCTCATTGACTGCCTGCTGCCACACACTCATCCTCCTCCTCCTGCTGCTGAATTTACCTCCTGCTGTCTGTGTGTTTCCACTGCCAGGGAGCACATACAATGGCGCTTCCAACATGCGTGCGCCACCAGCTATTTGTTACGCTCAAAAATAGCTGCATTTCTTTAAAAAAAAAATTTGAAAAGAGAAATAAGTGAAGAAGAAGACGATATAGAAGAAGATGAAGAAGATGAAGAAGAAGAAGAAGATGAAGATGAAGAAGAAGATGAAGAAGAAGAAGAAGATGAAGAAGATGAAGATGAAGAAGATGAAGAAGATGAAGAAGAAGAAGATGATGAAGATGAAGAAGAAGATGATGAAGAAGATGAAGAAGAAGAAGAAGATGAAGAAGATGAAGAAGATGAAGAAGAAGAAGATGAAGATGATGAAGAAGAAGAAGAAGAAGAAGAAGATGAAGAAGAAGATGAAGAAGATGATGAAGAAGAAGAAGATGAAGAAGATGAAGAAGATGAAGAAGAAGAAGAAGAAGAAGATAAAGAAGATGAAGAAGATGAAGAAGAAGATGAAGAAGATGAAGAAGAAGATGAAGAAGAAGATGAAGAAGATGAAGAAAAAGAAGATGAAGAAGAAGAAGATGATGATGAAGAAGATGAAGAAGAAGAAGAAGAAGACAATATAAAAGAAGAAGAAGATATAGAAGAAGATATAGAAGAAGAAGATATAGAAGAAGATATAGAAGAAGAAGAAGAAGAAGAAGAAGAAGAAGAAGATATAGAAGATAAAGAAGAAGAAGAAGAAGAAGAAGTATATACAGTACTGAACAAATTTCTGGACACAACTTCTCTTTTCAACTTTTTTTTTTTAAAGGAACATCCCCACATAATCACTTGCTGTTGTTACTTGGAAAAAAAGAGGTTTCTTGCATCATTCACCCTCAAAACAAGTGTTGGAAGCTATTTAAGGCCATTTCGAATAGTCAGCTCGAATAATGAGCTCGAATACCGACTCGAATAGTGAGCTCGAATTCCGAGGTCGAATCGAATAGTAAAAATTATTCGACTCGAATATTCGACTGATCTCGAATAATTTACTATTCGAATTCGACCTAACTCGAATTTTGAAAAGGGGTATTTGAGCACCACTGGCATGAACTAATTCCCGCAGGGCGATCGCTTTGCGATATTTTTTCTTGGACCCTGCATAGTTTGGCATGCGAAAGCAAATGCATATTTGCATGAGCATTGCCTCATGAATAGCCAATTAGGCCGGATTTGCAAAGCCAGACTTGCTAGGGTTAAACTTGGTGTTTGAGCACGCATACATTTTCTCATGGAAAGCCTACTTCTTCTTGCTTCAAGGTTGAGGCACGTACTCTATTAGATAGATGCGGCGTATGCTACGACACGGGTTGGCTAGTATTTCTTATTTGTCATTTTCATAGTGAAATAAGTGCAGATAGTAAAGGGGATCATTTTTTCTTAGCAGGTGTTTTCGTTCCCTACAAATGTATTGAATACACAGAAAATGAAGTCGCACACCATTGGTTAGGTGCTGGACCAGTATTGTGATCCTCGAAAAATTTCAGAAGATCCGCACACCCATAAGTACCAAATCTTATTTATTCAGAAATCGTGACACAACCTTTCCAAAGACCAACGAATCGTTTCTGGGTGGAAAGGGGTATCCTTTGTCAAGGCTACAGTACAGGATGGTACTGTAGCCTTGACAAAGGGGATCCCCTGAGTCCCTGAAACGATTCGTTGGTCTTTGTAATGGTTGTGTCACGATTTCTGAAGAAATAGGACTTGGTACTTATGAGTGTGCGGAACTTCTGGAATTTGTCAATAAATGGATTGGAGTACTTCTACTTTCCATCTGCATAACAAATTTTTTTTTATTGTATCAAAATTACACACAGTTCCCATAACCCCCCCATACCCCCTTAAAAAAGCCTGCCTAGAACATGGAGCTCTCCTCACATACACACACCAACCACACATGGAGCACAGTCTCTGGCCAGATCCTGCTGTTCAAAGAGCGTGGGTCAATTGAGAATTCGCCTATACATATGCAATAATTGGGCAGTTAGGATCAATAATTCCAATTGTCATCGCATTGTCCTAATATAGATGGTATTTGCAGCGATCGTGGTATCTCCTACCAATCTTGACTACTCAGTCCAATAAATTGGTTGTCATATAAATACTCTTTAGGGCAGGGGTCTCAAACTCACGGCCCGCAGGCCATTTGCGGCCCTCGATACAATATTTTGTGGCCCTCACCGGCAAAAGCTTCCTTATAGTTCGCTTCAGTGCTCCCAAGTAATCCGCCGCATCCCTGACGCTAAACGAGGGCTGCAGAGCCCCCAAATCGCCCGGGGGGGCAATCCGCCGGCATTTCCTGGAAGGGGCAGAGCTTTCAGCTTCAGCTGAATGGGGTTTTTTTATAAGAACTGTGTGTAATTTTGCTACAATAAAAAAATGTTGTTATGCAGTTTGAGAACTTGGAAGTTATTTGGTGGAGAATGTATATGGGCTTCTAATGTTCTCCTCCCTTGGGAGTATATGCCATACAATGATTGAAGACTAGTGCACCAGGATTAGTAGTTGTACTTCTACTTTCCATTGGAACAGAAAATAAATAATCTCATAGGAGCAAATGCAATGCTGAAAATCATAAAGTTGTTCATATTTTTCTCCAGCCTAACCCCACATAAAATAATATTAATCCAAAAAGCCTTAAAGTGAACCAGAGACGAAGCACCCTTATGTATTTTACCATATATATCAGTGGGAACATTAGAGAAAACACCTACAATGCTCTCTGTTTTATCCTTCACTGCTCAGCCTGCTTGTTATCAGCCCTGATAAAATCTCTAACTGAGCATTCAGTCTGGCTTTGCTCAGGAATAATTATAGCTGAGTCATTATAGCAGAGCCAGAAGGGGGCAGGCTTGGGCTTGAAAAGACATCAGAGAAGACAGACTCCTCTATAATGATTCCTGAGCAAAGCCAGACTGAATGCTCAGTCAGAGATTTTATCAGGGCTGATAACAAGCAGGCTGAGCAGTGAAGGATGAAACAGAGAGCAGAGTAGGTGTTTTCTCTAATGTTCCCACTGATATATATGTTAAAAAACATGGGGGTGCTTCGTCTCTGGTTCACTTTAAGCCATGTACTCGTATGGAATGATATTTGGCCAAGAATGTGTCAAGCAAACACTGGGATGTTGCATTCTCTGTAAAAACAGAATCGCAACGAAGGGGAAAAGTTACATTGCACAGTGCAACACTCCAGTGTGAAGGGATCTGCCTTAGTTCTTGCAAGATGGAGTAGACATGAAAAACTCTTAGATTAATACGTCAGTGATGAGTATCTCAGAGAGAGTGATGATCTCTGTGTGTTTATCTTCTTTTTATGTTTTTGGTTTTTAAATTATAGTTTGAATTGAGCAATTTGCCTTATTTTTTGACAGAACTTAGTGCAACTATTCTTTTACTTTGTTACAAGGTTAATCAGTTGAGATTGTCAGTGAGATGTAAAGTTATTACAAATGCATGAGCCAATCATATTTAGCAGGGAGTGCATTTCATTGGTCCAGTTCAAAGTTGCATACAGTTTGCATTATATTTGCATACTAGCTGGAATTATGAACATTCTTAAAGTGCCACACACAATATATTAAAATGATCAGATTTTACAGCAGTTGATAAAAATTATTGTTTCTACCGAGAAATCAAAACGTTTTTTTTTATTTGAGTAAAAATTCTGATCCCATTTCCTGTTTTTTTTTCTCGATTGGGAGTAGCAGAAATTTCTGACTAGTTTTTTGCAAGATTGTATGGTGTGTAGTTGATTTTTCAATCTTTTTTTTCATAATTGGGGAAAAATGTAACACGTATGTGTGGTACATTGGTCAGATTTTTCAATTGTCACAATCAATCAGAAAAATTGATTGTAAATCTTGTATAAAAAAATATTGTATGGTGTGTGGCCACCTTTACACTGTTTGTACTGTATATATTAATTCTTCCAATTTTTTTTTATAAGGCTGAAAACTATAGAAAAAAAAACTATAGACTCTCCTCCAGTTGAAGAAAATAATTCTGTAATTTTCATTCCAAAAAATTAAAAATCCCTTCATTTTTAACCAGAAGTCAAATTGACATTAAATGGATTAGATACGCATAATAGTGATGAGCAAAAAAAAAAATGTCCTAACAAGCAAATCTCCACTGCCCCAGAGAGAGAATTCAATCCAATCCAATGCTGGTTAATTAAAGTGTAACTGTCGGGCATAAAATCAAAAATCAATTCTTTATTTTTATCTGTTAAACAAGTAATAAGGATGCTAATCGGGCAATCCAAAAGTTAAAATCTCTATTACTTTTCTTGTTTATGAATGATCATTCCACAGTTTACCTGACTCTTATTTGGTACGTTGCCGCAAAAAGGAAGTTGCAGGGCATGCTGGGTTGTCCTTTTTTGCTTCTGAACATTAGTTAAGTCTGAGGGAAAATAAAGAAGCAAAAAAAGAGAACCCAGCATGCCCTGCAACTTCCTTTGTGCGGCAACGTACCAAATAAGAGTCAGGTAAATGATCATTTATAAACAAGAAAAGTAATAGAGATTTTAACTTTTGGATTGCCTGGTTAGCATCCGTATTACTTGTTTACCAGATAAAAATAAAGAATTGATTTTTGATTTTATGCTCAACAGTTACACTTTAAAGGATACCCGAGGTGACATGTGACATGATGAAATAGACGTGTATGTACAGTGCCTAGCACACAAATAACTATGCTGTGTTCCCTTTGTTCTTTCTCTGCCTGACAGTGTTAAATATCAGGTATGTAAGTGGCTGACTCAGTCCTGACTCAGACAGGAAGTGACTACAGTGTGACCCTCACTGATAAGAAATTTCAACTATAAGGCTGGTTTCACACCAGGACGTTGCGTTTTAGGGGACGTTATGGTCGCATAACATGCCCCTAACGCAACGTTTGGTGCTCCCTGCTTTGGACGTCAGAGTGAGCCGCATTGTGCAGCTCACTCTGGCGTCCGTGATGCCGTGATGCGTACTCTTGTGCGCATGCGGCATCACGTGGTCCCGCCGGCCAATCGCTGCACAGAGCGGCCGCTCCAGGAAGTAAACACTGCACGTCACTGAGTGCAGTGAATATTAATTAGCCATGTGCCTGGCCGCTCTCCGCTCCTCCCCAACGTTACTGAGCAAGTGCAAGCAGTCTAACGCGGCTCTGCCGCTTTGAGAGTACTGCATGCAGTACGTTGTCTGGTGGCGCAGCGTTACTATGTAACGCAACGTGGGCACTGTGAACAGCCCATTGATTTTTCATTGCTGTGCGGTGGGGTGCGTTACAGGCTGCTCTAACGTGCGCCTGTAACATCCCACTGTGAAACCACCCTAAAACACTTTCCTAGCACTTTCCTAGCAGAAAATGGCTTCTGAGAGCAGCATAAAAAGGGTCAATAGTTCATACATTTTAGCTCTGGCATACTTCAATAAATGTGTCATTGAGCAAAAACAAAAAAACAGTTAAAACTTAAAGTAGATTGAAACATAAAATACAACTGTGGAATATCTTAAATAGGCCTTTTTAGGAGAAGGAAGATAGATACAATTGTTTATTTCATTAGTTTATTTTCTCCTCGGGTGTCCTTTAGCAAGCATCCAGCAAATTGATTGGCAGCTTTGATAGGGTCTACATACAAAAAACAGTGCCAGGAAATTTGGGTGCAGGGTGAAGCCAAAAAATGCCTCACCCTGCTCCTGCAAGAGTCATGGCGACATTAATTACTATTCCCCCTCAGGCCGCTATGGACTCAGGGGAAAGACGTCGTTCGGCTGCTGGCAGCTGCATAACGCTGTTTTTAAAGTAATTTGGGTGCCGTCCTTTGACGGCGCCCAAATTATTTTCTGAGCACTGCTATAGCAGTGATGCACATTATGGCCTATGGCGGTGCCCAAATCTCCAGCGCTGTTTCCCGCTGTTACGTTGATAGTCTCAGTTTCAATTTGCATGTTACGAGAATATTTTAATCATCCCTAACAGAGAACGATCAAATAGCTTTGACTTTTTGGGGGGCAACTTGATTAAAAAAAAAACACCTAACAGAAGATAGAATTATTTGTTGCAGTTGCTATGACTTTCTCTTCCATTACAGTTACTGGGCCTGATCCAATTCAGTTTTTCTACTAAGTTTTGCCTAGGTGATATTTTCATATATTATCAATACAATGCCCTTTAAAGGAATACTTAAAGGACTTACGAGTCCAAATAAAAAAAAAAAGTTAAGTCCTTGAATTAAATTTGAATGCACGAAGGACGCCATCCGCGCGCTCTGTGCAGTTCCACCGGGTCCCCGCAGTTCAGTAAACCCCTCCCCCGAGCCGCTCCTGACACCACAGCCCAGGTCGGGCTATCCTGCCTCCACTAAAATGGCCGCCGGAGCTGGCCGTGGCTGCGCAGTCCGCAAAGACGCGAGTGCGGCTGTGCAGCTCTAGGGCCTCCCCCCGATCCACGCTACAGACTGTTTCCTGTAGCGTGTATTCGGAGGGGAAGCCCTAGAGCTGCGCAGCCGGACTCACGTGTATGTGGCCTGCGCAGCCGCGGCCAGCTCCGGTGGCCATTTTAGTGAAGGCAGGAGAGCCCGACCTGGGCTGTGGGGTCGGGAGCGGCCTGGGGGGGACTATTTCACTGCAGGGACCCGCCGGAGCGGCACGGAGGGCGCGGATGGCGTCCTCCGTGCATTGAAATTTAATTCAGGTACTTAACTTTTTTTTATTTGGACTCGTAAGTCCTTTAAGCAAAAATAAAAAATTATTTTAGCTTACCTGTGGCTTCTTCCAGCGTCCTGGACTCATCGCGCGCCCACAACGTCGTCCTGGTCCTCTCCAGCCAGCAGCGGCAACCTGACGCAAACCTGGCCGGTCGCTGAGAATTGTTGTGGGCACAGGACAAGTCCAGGGGAGAAAGCCCCAGATAAGTTAAAATAATTTTTAACTTTCGCTAAAGTGTACCTGAAATGTACCTGCACCTGCGCCCACTGGCCGAAGTTACCAAGAGTGATAACGGAGGATCCAGGAGGAAGAGGACAGCGAGGGACGGATCAGGCCAAATGGGGCTGGAGGAAACCCCGAGTATGTATGAATTTTTTTCATGCTCATCTCAGGTTCTCTTAAGTATTCTTTTAAGCCACCAGCACTCAAGAAAATACTCAGAATAATTTTGATAGTATTTTTTCACCTATTTTTTGGTACTGT
Organism: Hyperolius riggenbachi; assembly: GCF_040937935.1. NCBI lineage: Eukaryota > Metazoa > Chordata > Amphibia > Anura > Hyperoliidae > Hyperolius > Hyperolius riggenbachi. The sequence continues at coordinate 60,258,379 of NC_090651.1, forward strand.
TTCATTTGCAGAGTGCTGAAAAACTATTTTGAACAGAAGATAAAAAAGTTCTCTCCTAGGAAAAAACTTGGGGGAAAAAACGTGAATTGGATCAGGCTGCTTATATGTTTTTCTCTAGTCCTTGTTTTGTGTATTGCATTGTTTCTGTGTTGTTGTGCCACAAAAAAGTGGGTCATGTAAACACTCAGTCAAACAGTGGTGATAGTATTAAACACCCTTAATTAGTTAAATTGTGAATTAGCTATCATAAGCAAGATACTTCTTTTAAAAGGTTGAAGAAATATCAGCAAGACGAGGTCTGGATTTCACCCACAGTAGTGCGAGCCTCGTCCAGTTTGATCCAGGTGAGTCTCCTATACATTAATTTCATCAACTTACAGTATTTTATGTACCTAAATAAGAAGGCATTTGCAAGTGTTCTTCATATGAAGAAGAAGAAAAAGAAGTTGTTCTTATGCATTATTTCAGGACAGTAAGTATGCAAATGCCTTTTGTTTTTGGAAACTCTTGTAGTGGTTGGAGGGATTTCTGGTTCCTTTTGGCGATTAAAAATCCTAGCGGTTCTAAAAATAGCCTGGGATAACCTATTAAGAAGTAATGATGCTACTTAGCACTGTAAGGAGAGAGTGTTGGAAAAAGACTATAGCTGTTAGCGCAGCAGAGGAGTCAGTATGTCATTATGGGAGCAATTGGATGGGTGCTTGGTATGGTCAGGAGTGGATGTAGGTGCGAAAGTAGAATGGATGTACGAATCTAGGTGCAGGTGAGAGTAAGGTAATGAACTGAATAATGGTATTTTGGAATTAACGAATAAAGTAAGTATATTATAAATAAATTGATTAACCAACAATGATGCAAAATAACTACCTAACCTAAGAGGGTACCGGTGAAGCTTGTATCAGGTGGTTGGGTATAACTACAACAGCTGAGTTGGGAAAAAAAATCCTAGTGGTTCTTCCTCACCATGTCTTAATGGGGTACATAGTAACACCAACATTTTATGTAAACATGTGTATAATGGCTGAATACAAAAACAGCCAAGTGATTTAAATGCACAGGAACAACTGTACATAAAGCTGAACCCTGCCAGGAAGCAATGTTTTCAATTTTGTTTCAATTCAAGAATTAGAATCAGTTTTTCTAATTATAAAAAAAAAAAAAAATCTGAAAAAAATGTGCTTGGGATACTAGGGATGGGACGAATCCACAATTTTTTCGAATACGAATCCGAATCGGAAAAGGTTCTCGAATATCTCGAACCTTTCGAATCCCGAATCTAACGAATCCTGCACATAAGAATTGTGCGATCCGTGGTATAGTTGCCCGCAGTATAGGTACCCAGGCATAGGTAGCGAGGTAAAGGTGCCTTCAGTATAGCTAGCTAGGTATGGGTGCCTTCAATATTGGTAGCTTTCAGTATAGGTAGCAAGGTATAGGGGCCTGCAGTATAGGTAGCAGGGTATATGGGCCTTCAGTATAGGTAGCAGGGTATATGGGCCTTCAGTTAAGGTAGCAGGGTATATGTGCCTTCAGTATAGGTAGGTAGCAGGGTATAGAGGCCTTCAGTATCGGTAGCAAGGTACATGTGTCTTCAGTATCGGTAGCAAGGTATAGGGGCCTTCAGTATAGGTAGCACAGTACATGTGCTTTCAGTATTGGTAGGTAACTAGGTATAGGGGCCTTCAGTATAGGTAGCAGGGTATATGTGCCTTCAGTATAGGTAGCAGGGTATATGTGCCTTCAGTATAGGTAGGAAGCTAGGTATAGGGGCCTTCAGTATAGGTAGTAAGGTACATGTGCCTTCAGTATAGGTAGGTAGGTAGGTAGGTAGGTAAAGGGACCTTCAGTATAGGTAGCAGGGTATAGGGCCTTAAGTATAGGTAGGTGGTAGGTATAGGGGCCTTTAGGTAGGTAGGTAGGTAAAGGGACCTTCAGTATAGGTAGCAGGGTATAGGGCCTTAATTATAGGTAGGTATGTAGGTAGGTATAGGGGCCTTTAGGTAGGTAGGTAAAGGGACCTTCAGTATAGGTAGCAGGGTATAGGGACTTAAGTATAGGTAGGTATGTAGGTAGGCAGGTATAGGTGCCTTTAGGTAGGTAGGTACGTATAGGGGGCCTGTAGGTAGGTGGGTAGGTAGGTATTGAGGCCTGTAGGTAGGTATAGTGGCCTGTAGGTAGGTAGGTAGGTAGGTATAGGGGCCTTTAGGTAGGTATAGGGGCCTTTAGGTAGGTATAGAGGCCTTTAGGTAGGTAGGTACGTATAGGGGGCCTTTAGGTAGGTATAGGGGGCCTTTAGGTAGGTATAGGGGCCTGTAGGTAGGTGGGTATAGCGGCCTGTAGGTAGGTAGGTAGGTATAGCGGCCTGTAGGTAGGTAGGTAAGGATAGTTGCCTGTAGGTAGGTAGGTATAGTGTCCGGTAGGTAGGTAGGTAGGTAGGTAGGTAGGTAGGTATAGGTGCCTTTAGGTAGGTAGCTACGTATAGGGGGCCTGTAGGTAGGTGGATAGGTAGGTATTGAGGCCTGTAGGTAGGTATAGTGGCCGGTAGGTAGGTATGTATAGTGGCCTTTAGGTAGGTAGGTAGGTATAGGGGCCTTTAGGTAGGTATAGGGGCCTTTAGGTAGGTATAGGGGCCTTTAGGTAGGTATAGGGGCCTTTAGGTAGGTATAGGGGCCTTTAGGTAGGTAGGTACGTATAGGGGGCCTTCAGGTAGGTATAGGGGCCTGTAGGTAGGTATAGCGGCCTGTAGGTAGGTAGGTAAGGATAGTGTCCGGTAGGTAGAATCCCCCCCCCCCCCGTGCCTCCTCCGCTTACTGCCAACCCCCCCCACGGCCCCCTCCGTCCCCGTGCCTCCTCCGCTCACCCCTGCATAAGAATCAACTCACCTTTCCCGTGAAGCGCAGAGTGGCAGACCTCTTCGTTACTTCCCTGTTCCCTCTAGTGGCCGGACCAGCTCTTACTGATGACGTCATTGTAAGAGCCGGTCACTAGGGGGAACCAGGAAGTCAGCGAGAGGTCTGCCGCTCTGCGCTCCGCTATGGATAGGTGAGTTGTTACAGTATGCGGGCGGGCGGAGGAGGCGCGGGGGGGTCGGAGGAGGACGAGTGCGAGCGGCGGATGCGCGGCGATGCAGCGTCGGGATTCGGCGGATTCGTGTAGTGGAAAATGGCGTCGGGATTCGAATCCACGAATCTCGAATATTTCCTAATATTCGAGGGATTCGTAGGATTCGTCGTCCCACCCCTAGTGTATACATTAACAAATTAAGAAAGAATCATACACCATTCAATTTTCATAAAAATTGATGAGAAAAATCCACCACTCCCAATCAAATTATATAGAAAAAAAACAAGAAGTTTTTCTTTTTTTTTTTTTTGGTACAAACGATTGTTTTTATCGAATTGTGTGTGTGGTTTGGTTACCTTTACTCTGAGAAAAATAAACATGAAATGGGGCCCCTGACAGTATTCTTGGTAAGTTGAGATGGGAGTGAGGTAAGCAAGGTGGCAACTGAGCCCCTTGACACCCAATAGCCTAAATTGCGTTGTGGATAATACTGCTCTTCTTAATTAGACTTTCCCCATCTTCTCAACCCATCATAGCTCAGGTAAAGAGCAGTTGGTCGGGTTGGATTAATTTGGCTGGCTGCTTTTTCTAACTTGGAGCAGAAAGCCTCCTGTTTCTTCTCCTGTCTCCACGAAAGTGGTAGTGGATCACTTCCTCAGTGAGCGTCTGCGATGTGCCACGGTAGAGCCAGCTGCACATTGGCTCAGTAATCAAATTGTAGAGATGAGACCGGCACCATCTATATAAAGTTTCAGCTCTTTTTATTGGCAGTAATCAGCTGTCATCACAACGTTTCAGGGCAGCCACCCCTTTATCAAGCTAAGCTGTACGCCTTCAAGTTTCACACTGACAAACATACAGGTTTATATACACATCATAAGAGAACAATAGCCAATCACATAAGATTACTCATTTAAACAAACCAATCATATGGTCCGTCCTCAGAGCGGACCTGATGGGAAACTTCACTGGTTAATCACTATAGGCTAGTTCGAATGTATGACTGCCCCCTTCTCCCACTCTTACCTATCGGGTGGCAGCAGGGGCGCCTCTCTGTGCCAAGGAACGCATGACCGTTTCTCCCAGCAGGCCGCCTGCCTGGCGGACCTGACGGGGAACTGGCCTGCGTGACGCGGAGTAGGCGGAGCCAAAGCGCCGCCTCCCGCGTTGCCTTGGCTACAGCTAGTGGGAGCGGCGTAGTATCGCCGCTCTCCATAGCGATGTAAGGGGAGACGAGCCTCTATGACGCCAGCCAATAGGAAGCTCCGCAACAAAGTAAACACATCCACACGCTGTGTAAAATACACAGCATGTAGAAAAGCACATTGGCTGATTCGCAAAGCAAGTCATCTAGCAGGGACACTTCAGAAGAGGTGCTAGGCTGAAAATTGAAATGTTATCATACTATAACACAAGAGATATCCTCCAGATGATATCCACAACAACACACAATATGAATCATTATAGAGGCTGTCACACAGGGAGGGAAAAGACCAAGATAAACAATATAATGATAATTATTAAATAAATGGTAACAAGTCCAGCCAGGGGCGTCTCTAGCCATTTTGTCACTCCAGGCGAGAAATCCTGTGGAACCCCCCCCCCCCCCCCCCCCGTGATTGCCCCCAGTCCCATACCCCGCACCCCTCATGGTGAACACCACTCCTGTGGTGAACCCCACCCCCAAGACCCCCGAAAATCATAATGCAGCAGCGTTTCACCATAAAATATACTTATTGCGGCATGCACTCACACACACCACACACAGTACACACACACACACTATACACACACACACACAGTGTACACACACACACACACACACAGTACACACACTGCACACAACATACACACTATACACAGTACACACACACACACACACACACACACACACACACACTAGACATGCACAGCACAGTACACACACTATACACACACACACACACACACACACACAGTACACACACTGCACACAACATACACACACACACACAGTACACACACTGCACACAACATACACACTATACACAGTACACACACACACACACACACACACACACACACACACACTAGACATGCACAGCACAGTACACACACTATACACACACACACAGTACACACACTGCACACAACATACACACACACACACAGTACACACACTGCACACAACATACACACTATACACAGTACACACACACACACACACACACTTTAGACACGCACAGCACAGTACACACACACACACACACACACACACACAGTACACACACTGCACACAACATACACACACACACACAGTACACACACTGCACACAGAACACACACACACACACACACACACACACACACACACAGAGCACACTGTACACAGCACACAGTAGACATACACTATACACATACAGAGATAGGAGGAGTGGAGTGAGACTGAGAATAGCCTGAGATGGAGCAGTTTATCTGTATTGCAGTCCCACATTACACAGAGACTAGTTGCTGGTAATAGGACTGCTGTCCCTGCCAATCTCTTACACAAGTCAGCAAGCAGCCCTCCTGGAGTCTAGGGACTGTCAAAACTTTTCAACCTGTTTAAGACCTTATCTGCACATGCAGTCATTATAACAATGGAGAGAGACCAGACAGATTTTTTCCCACTGACCCTCCAGACGAGTTCTACATCATGCTGTGTATATTTACCAGCTAGCCTGCCCTCTAATTGCACTTTTATCAGCTAGCCTAGTATTTTACATTGCCTTACATCAACAAACCTGAATACAGCAGACACAGGACCAACCCTAAATCATTGAATGAAAGGCGGCCTGGGGGGAAGTCAATGCCTGGCTGCTACACAGTCTCTACATCCACGCAGTTAGCAGTAGCAGAGAGAGAGGGACTGAATTCTCAGGAGTTGGACTCAGGAGCTGATGATGCTGTACTCCTCGGATCCCTGACTAGGATGAGTGCCTTCTCTCACTGACTCATTCATTACTGTGGTTCTTTGAATCATTGAGCTGAAGTCCAGTCAGCCCCGCTGCTGCTGTGTAAACTGACACCTGAGTCAGCTGAGAGGCATTTCTTCTCTCACTACTCAGTGCAGAAGCGCCCTTGCCTCTTCCTGTCGCCTTAGGCGAAAATTTATAGCTGCCTAATGGCTCGGACGCCTGTGAGTCCAGCTCACGATTTAAGCCACGGGGCTCCATAGTATCAAGTTTCTTGATCCAGTATGCCTCCCTGTATAGCAGCCTCTTAACCCTATCTCCACCTCTCCTTAGAGGTGCCACATGTTCTATAATCCTATATCTCAACTGACTGGCCTGGTGGCCAGCCTGTTGGAAATGGAAAGCAACTGCCTGGTCAGTCACAAATTCTCTAATCGCATGTTTATGTGAAGATAATCTTTTTTTCATTTTTTGTGTCGTCTGGCCAATATACAACAGGCCACATAGACATTTTAATGCATAAACAACCTATGTAGAATCACATGTGAAACAATCACGTATCTTAAATTTAACACCCGAATGAGGATGCATAATAAATTGGCCCTTGATAACAGAAGAACAGTGTACACAATGCATACACGGAAATGTACCCATGCGATTAGATCTTGATGTTGACTGACCAGCTCCATCACATCTCATATCAGCGCGGACCAATTGGTCTCTCAAATTTGGCGCTCTTTTGTAAGAGATGATAGGAGGATGGCGAAATTGTTCAATCTCAGGAAAACTATCTGTAAGGAGATACCAGTGGCGTTTAATGATCCTAGCTATACTATCACTTTCAGTGTTGTATTTAGTCACAAAAGGTAACCTCTTACTAACATCCCGATGTCTCATCTTATTTTCTCCACCTTCCATCGCTCTACTACGAGCAACCCGTACCACCTCATCTGGATAACCTCTGTGCACAAATTTAGTCTGTATCTCATCAAATCTCTGTGATATAACCTCCTCCCCAACTATCCTCCGCACCCTTTGAAATTGCCCCACTGGGACAGATCTCCTAGTGGCCCACGGATGGAAACTCCCAAAGTGTAAGAGGGAGTTTACATCCGTGGGCTTGGTATAGAGATCTGTAACCAGTTTACCATCTCGGATACTAACCATAGTATCCAAAAAATTCACTTGCTCAGTTGAAGTATGTAAAGTAAGTTTGATGTCCCTACACTTGGACATCAATTCCAATTTTCTCCTGTCTCCACAGAATATGCAGCTCGGAGCTGGAGTGTATAAAACTGAGTTAAAAACAAATGAAAGAGAAAAAGGAGGAGGTGGCTTACCTCAATAACGATAAATTACAGTGGGTTGCAAAAGTATTCGGCCCCCTTGAAGTTTTCCACATTTTGTAATATTACTTCCACAAACATGAATCAATTTTATTGGAATTCCACATGAAAGACCAACACAAAGTGATGTACACATGAGAAGTGGAACGAAAATCATACATGATTCCAAACATTTTTTACAAATAAATAACTGCAAAGTGGGGTGTGCATAATTATTCTGCCCCCTTTGATCTGAGTGCAGTCAGCTGCCCATAGACATTGCCTGATGAGTGCTAATGACTAAATAGAGTGCACCTGTGTGTAATCTAATGTCAGTACAAATACAGCTGCTCTGTGAGGGCCTCAGAGGTTATCTAAGAAAATATTGGGAGCAACAACACCGTGAAGTCCAAAGAACACACAAGACAGGTCAGGAATCAAGTTATTGAGAAATTTAAAGCAGGCTTAGGCTACAAAAAGATTTCCAAAGCCTTGAACATCCCACGGAGCACTGTTTAAGTGATCATTCAGAAATGGAAGGAGTATGGCACAACTGTACACCTACCAAGACAAGGCCATCCACCTAAACTCACAGGCCGAACAAGGAGAGCGCTGATCAGAAATGCAGTCAAAAGGCCCATGGTGACTCTGGACGAGCTGCAGAGATCTACAGCTCAGGTGGGAGACTCTGTCCATAGGACAACTATTAGTCATGCACTGTACAAAGTTGGCCTTTATGGAAGAGTGGCAAGAAGAAAGGCATTGTTAACAGAAAGCATAAAAAGTCCCGTTTACAGTTTGCCACAAGCCATGTGGGGGACACAGCAACCATGTGGAAGAAGGTGCTCTGGTCAGATGAGACTAAAATGGAAAGTTTTGGACAAAATGCAAAACGCTATGTGTGGCGGAAAACTAACACGACACATCACTCTGAACAGCATCATGCTCTGGGGGTGCTTCTCTTCAGCAGGGACAGGGAAGCTGGTCAGAGTTGATGGGAAGATGGATGGAGCCAAATACAGGGCAAACTTGGAAGAAAACCTCTTGGAGACTGCAAAAGACTTGAGACTGGGGCCGAGGTTCACCTTCCAGCAGGACAATAACCCTAAACATAAAGCCAGAGCAACAATGAAATGGTTTAAAACAAAACATATCCATGTGTTAGAATGGCCCAGTCAAAGTCCAGATCTAAATCCAATCGAGAATCTGTGGCAAGCTCTGAAAACTGCTGTTCACAAACACTGTCCATCTAATCTGACTGAGCTGGAGCTGTTTTGCAAAGTAGAATGGGCAAGGATTTCAGTCCCTAGATGTGCAAAGCTGGTAGAGAGATACCCTAAAAGACTGGCAGCTGTAATTGCAGCAAAAGGAGGTTCTACAAAGTATTGACTCAGGGGGCTGAATAATTACGCACACCCCACTTTGCAGTTATTTATTTGTAAAAAATGTTTGGAATGATGTATGATTTTCGATCCACTTCTCACATGTACACCACTTTGTATTGGTCTTTCACGTGGAATTCCAATAAAATTGATGCATGTTTGTGGCAGTAATGTGACGAAATGTGAAAAACTTCAAGGGGGCCGAATACTTTTGCAACCCACTGTATATAAATATAGTGAATTTGTATAATAAGCACAGACAACACATTTCATGAATCTCTGTTCACTTTCTTAGTCTAAATGAAGCTCCAAAGTTGCTAACCATGCAAGTAGTGAATGGCCCAATCCCAAGCTACATATGATTTGCATTAAATGTGCAAGCTAGAAGTCTCATCTCATTATCCATCTTTACTTTTAGTGCTCTAGTTTTCTCCCACAACCCAAAGACAGGGAACACGTTTGACAGAACGTTTTCTCCCGCGATTCACGTTTTTCCATCGTTCTGCGTTTGTGATTGCGTTTTCTTACACACCATTTTCCACATACATTCACAATTTTTTTGCATGTAGCAGAATACATTGTAATTACGGACCTGTGCTTATTTGTATACAACATTCATTCATGATTTAGTCCGTGTTTTTCCATGGTATAATCTTTCCTCTCCCTGATCTACTTTCTGAAATTTATCACAGACAGAAAATAAACTTATGAGTTAATGAATGTGTGTGTGTGGCACAGCTAGGAAAAGAGTCTCATGTTGTCTTCCAGTACAGGAAGACTTTACAAAAAATTCAGTTGTTATCTTTGAGCTTCTCTGACCTATTCAAATACAGTCCTGTTTTCTGAAGCACTTAAACACCCAGGAAACAGTGAGAGACAGCTTGAGATAAGATAAAAAGGGGGGAGGGTGAGCTGTCACCCTAAATGAAAAAACACAGAGACAGAGCCCAAATGGTGCTGGACGTCACACTCAATAGATGGAATAAGAAATAGTATAGTGGGGGGATTTCTCAAAACAAAGACGCTCTATTCCTGGCTCTAAACATAGCGTGGCACTTGATTTGGTCTGAGGAAGTGAACAAAACGCATTGCCAGTGCTAATAAAGATTATCCATTTATATATTAATCTGTCTTCATTGAGGTAAGCCACATCAAACCTTATTTATTTTTATTTATTTGATAGATTTTAATTTGTTTTATTATCCTTTGGGCGCCTTTTCATCCTATGTGAGCTTCAGATAAGTTTTTACTGCAGGAAAGTTCAAAGGGTCATTATTCCTGTTTTGTTTTACAGTTTAACCACTTCCCTACCTTGGTCATTTTCACAGTTCAGTTTAGTTCTGATTACTTTGGCAATAAATTTGGCAATAAATTTATAAATACCATATATACTGGCATATAAGACGACTTTTTAACCCTTCAAAAACTTCTGCAAAGTGGGGGGTTGTCTTATACGCCGAGTATCAGTCTGGAGGTAGTGTCAGTAGTTGGAGTGCCGGGTAGCGGGTGTCAGGCTGTGGTGAAATGACCTAATCGTGCAGTCTTCCTGTGAATAGAAAAGTAGATTGTGCTCTGTGTTTAAAGAAAAGACTTGCTGTAATAGTTTCTTGCAAGCAGCCGCTCGCGGGGGTATCAGTGCGACTTCCGGGGGCACCTGACTGGTGACGTGTGCGCTCCACAATACAGCCCGGAAACCTCATCAGTAGAGCGCACACGTCACCAGTCAGGTGACCCCGGAAGCTGCACTGATACCCGCGCGAGTGGCTGCTTGCAAGAAACTATTACAGCAAGTCTTTTCTGTAAACACAGAGCACAATCTACTTTTCTATTCACAGGAAGACTGCACGATTAGGTAACTTCACCACAGCCTGACTTTCGGCTGACACTGGGGTAGTCTTATATGGCGACTATACCCCAACCTCTATATTTTAACTGGAAAGTTGGGGGGTCGTCTTATACGCCCAATTGCCTTATAGGCCGGTATATACGGTAATTATCACAACTACCGTAAATGATCTATATATTGTTTTATTCAGGACAAATTAGGCTTTTTGTGGCTGATATTTGCTTTTATTAATGACCTTATTTTCTATGTACTTTAAAAGGAAAATAAGGAAAAAAGTGAAAAAAATACACAATTTATCCACTTTCATACATTATAGCTTTAATGTAAATAGCTTCTATTGAACATTAAACCCACACATTGTATTAGTCTGTCTCTCCTGTTTATTTAAACAGTTCATTTGTTTTAATATGTATTAGTAACACATTGTAAATACCCTACTCTCTTGTAATATCTGTCTGCTCCTGGAATGTTTGTTGTACACTTGTTGGAGGGAGGGGTTTGCTGTCATTCCTTTACAACTGTGCAGCATTGTTATCAGCTCAGAGATAAATAAACAGTGTTATCTAGGATTTTGTAGAGCGGGGAGTGCAGAGACTTATTTTCACGTCATGGGGCAGGAAGTGGTTAAAAGACAGAGTGTGGTTTTACAACTGCAACTGTGACACTATGATGCAATGTTATTTTTTAAAAAAAACTAACTGAAAATAAGAATATGAGACTCTTTTCTTTACTACTAATGTTCTATTTATTTTCCGTACTACACATATAATTCATTATATCTTAAGGGGTTTTTTTTGGTTCAGGTTTGCTTTAAGGCAATTTACTATTTTGTAAAGGGTTGACCCTATGTGCTGCCTCATAGAATGTATGTAGTGAGCAGCCCTTACCGAGTGCTCTCCAGTCAGACCTGTCCGCTGATTTTCCCACCACCCTTTCTCCCTGTTACCAGCACCCAGCGCTCGGCACACAGACCGAAGGATAATTTATAATCCTGTTACTGGTACCGAGCTAATTTATTCCTCCTGATGAATTCCAGCAAAATAAAGTGTTCCAGTAAATCAAATCTCAGGAAACCTGGACCGGGGTCAGCGTTCAATGAAAGGTTACCGTCTCAAACCGGCATTTCATTAGAAATAACATTAAATCCAGGCCCTCTTTTATAAACTGACACATGTCCAGGTTACGTCCACTTGTTATGCAAAACGATTCTGTATAGATTTTCTTCAGGATAGATTCATGAACAGAATTGTTGGCTGATAATAACTATAGGGTATGAAATACAGCATTTAAAAAAAAAAAAAGCAGTGATGTCACACTTAAGTTTTGGGAATAGTAATCACCATTGTCATGTTCGAAAGGTGATGATGTCATGCCTGAAATATACAATTTCTGTCTAGGAAATGGTGATGATGTCACTTTTGTAAACTTTTGTTCGCAATAGCAGAAAAGTAGTTGTAAACGTTTTGCTTCCTGAGGCACACTTGTGAGGATGCGCTCCCCTGATTTGGAATGATCGCACAGAACCTGACAATTTACTCTGCTTCATTTGATGTTCTCACATGACATGCTGCAGCTCAACACAATAGCACACTGGCTGGCTGTGAGTCTGTGAGAAACAAATTGCTCACACTCAGCCACTCCATTCCCCCTCAGTCAGGACAGCAGTGCCACCTCCTCCCTTCTGCTGTGCAAGTCAAATGAAACACTGCTGCTCTCCTGCCTCCCCCCTCCTCACTCACTGTCAGACTCCTCACAATGCACAACAAGCTGCTTTTCCCCGATGACAACCTCTTTACCTCGCTCTACTCTTGCTTCTCCTCCTACTCTGACTGCATGCTGTTAGTGTATACACACAGTACAAACATGTCGCCCCTGTAATCTCTGCCACCTGATGAAAATGTTTCACCTTGCTTCATGAGAGAACCGGCCCTGGAAGCGACATTACAGCTGTAAAGTAATATGTATATCTGTAGAGCAATTATGTCAATTCTGCATCATCGTACCATACCTCACAACATTTTGGGATAAGAAAGAGGGACACTTAAAGACACGCCCCTGCCACTCCTCTAATCACGCCCCAACACGCCTCTTGTCATGCATATCGCAAAGAAATCAGAAGCAAAAGATGTATGGTAGTTTTATCCTTCAAACCACACTGGTCCTTTCTATCATCAGTAGTTTTCCTTTATTTTCACATTTAAAAATAAGAAATATATCAACTTGGAAATAAAGGGGAATAGAGTTTACAGTCAGTTAAACACATTTTCCAGTAGAAAAATACATACAGTATATATACATAAATCTGTACATGAGTCCTAAAAGTGGGACAAATGCGGAAGAAACAGGGACAGGGGGATTTGGTTCTCAAAGAGGGACTGTCCCTCCAAAAAAGGGACAGTTGGGAGCTAAGCAGTACAGTAGAGTGTTCCGGCACCAACGTGGATCGGCTGATGCCAGATAAGTGGGCTTTCTGGTGGCTCGAGACTGAATGTTAAAATTAGGCTTAGTTAATGCAGTACTATATCCCACTCTATATACAGTACATACCATGAACTCTGTATTAAATGCTAAAATTACAGTAATAGAAAGTATATTGACCTTGAGGAAGCCATGGAACCCAGTGTTTAAAACAGCAGAGCCCACAAACAGCCTAAGAAATTGGCATTCACCACTGTGAGTATTGCCGGCAATTTGTGATAGTTGGTTGAGACTGCTGGTTGGTTGCCTCTATAATAGGGGTATCAAACTCACGTAAGGCGCCAACATTTAAAACATAATCTAAGTCACAGGCAAAATTGTTTATTCAGCTTTAGCATTAATTGAACAGTCTCATATTAAGTGGCTTAAAGAGGACATAAACTCAAAACTTCCTCTCTGCTCTAAAAAGATACGCAACAGCATAATGACCTTTAAAGAAAAAACATTTCTTTGTTACAGCTGATACAAATCCTGCAATAAATCTGCACTGTTTCTACTTCCTGCTTTCGTGGAAGCAGAGATAATGTTAACATCCTGTACTTTCAAATGAGCTTATCTGACTTATCTGCCGTGGCAGTTAGGTGACACAGGGAAGAGATCAAATTACAACTTGTGATTAGACACAAATGAGGGGAAATTAGACAGGCACAGAGTGCATGTTTTATGTTTTCCTTCTGTCCTGTGCAAGAGTTCAAGTCCGCTATAAATATAGCCTGTGAGAGAGCCTGGAAACTTGCTCCTCCCCCTTCTACAGAGTAGCAGTTTAAAGAGAACCCGAGGTGGGAATTACTAATGCTATTGGGGCACAGAGGCTGGTTGCGCACACTAAGACCAGCCTCTGTTGCCCCATCGTGTGCCTCCATGTCCCCCCTGCTCGCCGCTATAGCCCCCGCAGTGCTGGCGACACGCAGCGTGTCGCCAGCACAATGTTTACCTTAGCGCTGTCTGTCAGCGCCGCTCCCCCGCCTAATCCGCATCGGCGCACCCGCCCGTGTCCCTTCCCTCCCGCTGATAGGAGGGAAGTGACGCGGGCGGGTAGCGGTGATGCGGAGGAGGCGGGGGAGCGGAGGGGGGACATGGAGGCACACGATGGGGCAACAGAGGCTGGTCTTAGTGTGCGCAACCAGCCTCTGTGCCCCAATAGTATTAGTAATTCCCACCTCGGGTTCTCTTTAATATTTACCTGCTCCAGAGCTGCTTTGGGAATCCTCTAATCTTCCCGACAGACACACTCTCTATGCTGCATACCTCTGTCTCTGAATACATGTCACGTGATCCAGGTATAGAGGTATAGAGCGTGCAGCTGCTGAGAAGAACAGAAGAGGCACGAAGCATCGCTGGAGCAGTTAAATATTACACTGCTCCTCTGTGCTACTCTACTAGGTGTGGAGAGGGTGCCAGGGCAAAAAGTGTGTTGGTGTGTTTTACCAGCCACATGTAGAGGTTTGTATCCAAGGAGGGGTCACGTGGGTTGTTGCTGCACATGGGTTCAACTTCAAACTGACAATGTTTCAACCAGATACACACCTCTGGATGGGAAGGCAGTGTACTGTTGCTCTTTTAATGCTTACAACAATTCACATTTGGAGCTCTCAGGGGCCACATAAAATGGCAAGGAGGGTCGCAATCGGCCCATGAGCCTTGAGTTTGACGCCTGTGCCCTATAATATACCTCATGTTTAGAGAGCAGTGATGTCGCACTTAGTAATGCCTAACTCCAGGAATATAGGTTTGAAGAGGGTGGAAAAGGTTTAAAAACTCCATTATTTTTACTACTGTATGTGTCCCCATCTGGGAAAATTTCACTTACTTCCTGTGCTGACAGGAAGTTAGTAAATCTCACCAATATAGCTAACAGGCAGCTTCCAATAAACCTTTTTTTTTATTGTAGAGTGGTGAAGAGTTATATACACTATTAATTTTTTTATTGATGTCTGCAAGAGAAAATTACTTATTGCTGTCCTTTATTTCCTTTCTCTGGGACCGCAAGAATTTATGTTGAAAACCCAGTTGTAGGAATTTTCTTCTGTCTGATAATATCTGCCCCCACCTAATGCTACAAAGGGTTCTTAACAGTCACAAAGCGTCCCTATCATGGGCGTCCCCACCTTTTCATCCATAGTGGTGGCCTGTCCCTCCAACTCTGGCATTAAATGGGAGAGTGTGGCTAATTGCTAAAACAGCAACAACCAATTCCCCACCCTCCAAAAAACAGCAACAGAGAATTGCCACACCCCTTTGCTGCCGGGACATGCCTCCTCCAGGATACTTTGGGATCCTGACAGGAAAAGGTAGTGTGATGTCACCACTGGAATATTACAACTGATTAGTTAAATGTTTCTTCTTTTTTGTGGAGGGGGGGTGTTGTTATTTGTGAAAACAGCCATGAAAAATGGAGTGCAAAGAAAAGGTGGGGTAAATCTTCCCAATAATACACTGGCACACATGATGAAGGGCTTGTCCTGAAAACATGTAATACACAGACATAGAAATAAAGTGGACACAAATTCTTCTGTTTGAAATTGTCTGGTTGAGTACCAGCAGCAGGAGTGGTGTACCTGGCAGAAGGAATGACAATGGCTTAGCTGTACTGTGTGAAGGATTGAGGACTACAGTGTCAGTGGGTGCAAAAAGTTATTCTAATATAAAAACCCGACAGCAGTAACACACAATAGAAAATCGGTGAAGGTCTGCAAAATATGTATTGTTGTAGAATAGTAATGATATACCAGTAAGTGAAATAGCATACTTATAGAAAAGTGATGACATAGCATACTTATAGAAAAGTGATTTAATTCCTGTAAAATATAACTAATATTTAATGAAAAATGATTTAACTCCTGTAAAATATTACTTGACTCTATAGAAAAGCAAGGTAACACCATTAAAATAAACTTTTTTGTTGTTGTTGAGAATGATGTCACACCAATTCAATGTAGCAATGATAGCAATTCTCCATAAGGAGAATGTATGGGCATGCATGTGATTTATTAGATTATGTGATCAGTAATCACTCTCAGTTCATGCAAGTCCACATGCAACGTTATTCAACAGGCAGTGAATGTTCCAAGCAAGGAGAGAGTTCATGCGAGGATCACATGCAAGGTTATTCAATATGCAAGGATTAGTTCAAGCTTACTTAGAGTGTCCAGTAACTTAGCAATGGTCAGTCCAGGCAGCAGGCAAGGCTTATTCCAAGAAACAAGGCAGAGGTCGGTCCAGGCAGCAGGCAAGGGTTATTCAAGAATCAAGTCTCTTACTGACTGGTCAGGATCATGTAAACATGTCTTATTTTTGCTTCTTCTGTAGACGGAAACAGAAAGAACAACTGAAACATGGTCACATGACTGGGGCCAGCCAATCCTAGAACTACTAATCAGCCATTTGAGCAAATCAATCACATCCTTTTCCATTAATTCTCCTTGAGGAGAATTTCTGCCAGAATAAACTAATTATCTCTATTTTTGTTGTTTTTGCTATGAGCAGACATCTGAGTATTATAAGGAATTACCGTATTTTTCGGACTATAAGACGCTCCTGACCATAAGACGCACCTAGGTTTAGAGGACAAAAACCAGGGGGAGAAAAATATATACTAAACCTGGTGCAATCATGGTGAAGAGGCATCTTGTGGATTATGCCCCCTGTGTACCTCATGCCCCCTTGTACCTCTTGTGTCTCCCTGTGTCCTCCTCTGTCCCCTTTGTATCCTCCTGTGTCCCCCATGTGTCCACCTCTGTCCTCCGCTATGCCTTTTTTTGTCCACCTCATGTCCTCCTGCATGCCGCTTTGAGTCTTCCTGTGTCCCCTATTTGCCCCCCTGTGTCCTCCTCTGCATGGGCACAGTACAGGGAGTTCCCAACATTGCAGCGAGTTGGAGGTTTGTATTGGCAGGCGTTCACAAGTCAGGAACTCCCTGCATTTGGACTGTAAGACGCCGTGACTTTTTTTCCCCACTTTTGGGGGAGAAAAAGTGAGTCTTATAGCCAAAAAATACAGTAAGTGCAGCCTAATATTTTTTCTCTTCTATTTAGGAGTTTCCACAAAAACCTGGAATATTTACCTAAAAAATGATGGCCTGGAGGAAAATAACGAGCTTATGAAAATAATATTAGGTACCCCAAAGAATGGAATTCTGGGAAAGAACAAAGAGGCCACGGTGGAAATTGTGGATCCCAGAGAAGGTAGGGTAATAACTATTTACACATGTGATAAAAATTATTTCTCTGGCAGTTTAGTTGACCCATTATGATTTGACTTCTTTTATACTAAAAAATACATCTGTTATTATATATTATGATGTGATGTGATAGGTCACATTGATTTAAACAGTTTTCCTATAATATGGGAATACTGTAAGGTGGATTGTTGGGTATATACTGTATAATGAAAAAAGAAAGTGCACCTTTGTGCACCTATCGCAATGTATAGCATGGAATATGCATAAAATGTCATGCATTGAAAATAAAGAACAAAGGGCCTGATGAACTAAAGTACGGGAAAAGTTGCCGTGGGCAGGGAACATACAGCTATTTTACCATTACTAGCACAGGGGGAGCTGGTAATCCATTAGTCCAATGCGTGTTACCAGGTTAACAAACACGTTACCATAGAAACTAGCGCCTTTCCACGGTGACACAAGTGCCGCCAATGAGTTACCTTCAGGTGTACTCCTTGTACTAGTAACCCTAAAACTGCCATGCGCTTCCTACATACATCAACTTTATTGTACTTTAGTTCATCAGGCCCAATCAGTGAAATGTGCCACAGGATGCAACATCTTAAGTACTGGCAGGTGATCTCTCCGGAATGTTCGTTTACTGATCAAATAAAGTTTTAAATCCAGTCAAAATGATCTCTGGTCTCCCAGAATGCTCGGCGGGGGCTTTGAATTCCACATAATAATAATAATAAACAGCCTAGGCTATTCCTCATTGGTGGGGCTACATACCTATATACTGCAATATATAGCTGTAGGAAAGAGTTTCTGATGCAAAAACCAGGATATTTAATGTAGAAGTATCCTGAATAATTGACTGCATTCTACTATATGTCGTTACGGTTTCTCTTTATTCTTAAATCACTGTCAATATATCAAGAGCTATAACATATTTGGAGAAAAGTCTTGTATGGGAAAACAGGCAATTTAGGCTGGAGTGGAGGGGAACAAGGATTTGATGTGTTAAATTATTCTTTGTGTCTGAATGAGTGAGAGCAGTGTAGAGTAATAAGCTTTTCATCATCATCATTTTCACATAGATTACACCTACATATGCTGAGCTGTAGTACACAACTATGCATGCACAAAGTTCTGTGGACACAGTGGGCGGCACAATCAGAAAGTGGCCCCCGGGGGCAGCTCATTGGCCCCGGCTCTGTTTCTCCCTTTCTCTCTCCTTCCCCGCCACCCCAAGAAAATATCCCCGCTGCTGAAGTTTAGAGCGCTGCGATACGTCCTAATTCATCGCAGCTCTGTCATATTTTCCTAGTGACGTTCTGCATGGGTTGCATTTTGCCACCTACTGTGTTTGGGTTTTAAAGGATTACAATCCCTCAGTGCTTTCGATACGCTCAACAAGATATAATTCAAGCCATAATGGAAGTGTAAAGAGACACGTTCTGCTGGGAAAGAGCTGACGCTCGCGTTTCATGCTGCAGAGTACGCTTTCTGAGCCGAAAGAATGCTGGTACAACAGTGACACCTGCTGGACACTCACTGTATGTACAGCCTTGGTTAGGTGCAATATACCGAGGACAAAAATAATAAAAAGAATGTCTAGTGATACTTGTGTTTTGCCATTTTCATTCATATTTTTGTAAAGACATTAGTTTAATTTATTTAATTACTTTTATGTAGGTTAGGAATAATGTATATTTACCTAATGTAAGCAGTAGGTGGCGTTGGCAGGCTCTTTCACTAAAAAGTGCAACAGTAGTTAAGTATTTGGACTGGAGGCAGATTATATAACCAACATAGACAAGTCCCCAGACTTGGGATGAGAAAGGAGGAGACACTATAAGCATTCCTTGTGACATTCAGAACATTGTTCTGGAAGTACATACCTACTTTTCTTTTCCTCTATATTTTCTGTTATGTTATTAAAAAGGGCAACACAATGACAGCTAGTCCTTTTTTCTGTGGGATTGCGGAATAAGAATTCAGCTATGAAAATACAAAAATATACTGCTCCCCTTGACCATTTGAAATACTGTCAATTCTGATATACTTTCATAACATTTATAGATTTATCTATGAATATCAGTATTATGAATATCAGTAAAATCACTTGTGGTAAGCCTTCTAGTCATTTAGGTTTCCTTGTCCTTTCCACTTCCTCCTACATGTCAGGAGGGCTATTTTTTAGGATAGGCAAACTAGGCAAGTGACTAGGGCACTGACTTCAGGAGGAGGCATCAGAGAAGCATGCAAACTACACAGTCCTCTATGAAATTATTGAACACTACTTAATTTACTAGAAACAACCAGTTTCTAATTAACCCCACCTAGGGGAGAATTAGCAAATCACAGTGCTATAAGATACAAGTAATTTCATGTCAATTCTATGCACAATGCTATTGGTCCAATTAATATCTACAGAAAGTACATTTCATTGCCCATTTCTATGCTACATACAATTTCCATGCATGCCAGACTTATTTGCACTTTGTCGGCCATCGCTAGTGAGCAGCCATGATAATTATAGCATGGTTTTCTATCCCCAACTTCCACCCCAAGATAAAGCTACTAAACATTTTAGACTTATTCACTTATTGCTAGCACATAAAGCAAGAGATGTCATTGTTGTCCTAAAGTGTCCCTGAGTCCTTGCAAACAAAAGGATTTATACTTACCTGGGGCTCTCTCCAGCCCACTGTAGTCCATCTGCTTTTTCGACATCTTCCCAGACCCCTCTGTTGCGGCGCACCCTCATTCGTGCTGCCATGGTTGAGAGCAAGGCTGGTTCTAGTAACCCAAAGCAATGCCCCCATCGCAGCCTCCAAGCCGACTCCCAGAAGCTATCCCACTGCACTCCCAGCCACACAAAATCATTAGGTGTCCATCATATGTCCCCAAAAGCATTGTTGAGGGCCCCATGCTCTACACTCCAGACTTCTCCACAAGGCACCTCTCTTATCCTTCTCTGCAGGCATGTATGAGGTCACCATAGCTGCAGGGGACACACACTGTGGGGCTCTGGGGCAATTCCCCCTTTGCCTCAGTGGAAACACCGGCCCTGGTTAGGAGTGTTCTGTGCATGCTCAGTTCAACAAGACATTAACTGCGCTTGCGCCAAATGCTCCCATCAATAGATGGGTTGAGGTGCCTTTTCTCTCTTCCTCTTTGCTCTGCCTAATCATTTTAGCTTATATTGGCAATCATTCAGGAGAGTTGGCTCAGGAGAAACTGCTAGATGGAAACCAGCTTACTCACCCTGGATTGCTGTGTGCCACCCAGAGAAAATATACTAATAATGTAATCAAATTATGTAAAGGAAGACATGGAATGAGGGAACGGGTGTGGTGAGGCAAACGCTATAGGGCACTGTTCAGCTTCCACCACTGGCAATCAGTCAGAGAAGAAAGGAAAGGGGTGCTTCAGGTAAAACTGCTAGATGGAATTCAGCTGCTCACTCTGGATTGTTGTGTGCCCCCCAGAGGACAGATAGATATAGTGTAAATCAAATCATGGAAAGGACGGCACAGAAAGAGAGAATGGGTGTGGTGAGGGGGAGGCTATAGGGCACTGTTCAGCTTCCTCTGGATTAGGCTGGTTTCACAGTGGGACGTTACAGGCGCACGTTAGAGCAGCCTGTAACGCACCCTACCGCACAGCAATGAAAAATCAATGGGCTGTTCACAGTGCCCACGTTGCGTTACATAGTAACGCTGCGCCACCAGACAACGTACTGCCGCGTTAGACTGCTTGCACATGCTCAGTAACGTTGGGGAGGAGCGGAGAGCGGCCAGGCACATGGCTAATTAATATTCACTGCACTCAGTGACGTGCAGTGTTTACTTCCTGGAGCGGCCGCTCTGTGCAGCGATTGGCCGGCGGGACCACGTGATGCCGCATGCGCACAAGAGTACGCATCACGGCATCACGGACGCCAGAGTGAGCTGCACAACGCGGCTCACTCTGACGTCCACCTTAGAGAGCACCAGGCGTTGCGTTAGGGGCACGTTATGCGGCCATAACGTCCCCTAAAACGCAACGTCCTGGTGTGAAACTAGCCTTAATGAATCACACCCAGATGTCTGCATAAATTCCCATAATGCATAGTGCTATTTTGAGGGCAGGGCAGGAAGGAGTTCAGAAATCAGTTTTTATGAGGCAGTATTCATAGGTAATTATTATTAATACATGTTATTTATAAAGCACTAACCTATTATGCAGCGCTGTACAATAGATAGGGGAGACATTACAACATTACACAATGTTACAAAGGGACATTACAATGTTAAACAATGGTAGACAAAATAGTGATGTAGGGGTTAAATATAGCAGACGAGTCACTGAGTCCATATGGTGGTGGAGAAGAGCACATGAGGGGGAGGGCCTTTCCAAACAGGCTTACAATCTACAGCTAATAAGGAATCTTGAAACATAAAAGCATGAGACAAAAGGTGACCTTAAAGTGTACCACAGACTAACTAAAATAAAAGTTTTAGTCATACCTGGGGCTTCCTCCAACCCCATCCGCACGGATCGCTCCCACGCCGCCGTCCTCAGCCTTCTCGTCTTCTGTACTGGGTACTGTAACTGCTGCCAGTCGCAGCCAGTCTGCGTAAGAGAAGTGCACTCGCTGGAGAGATGCGTAGAGGGCACACTTACCTTGCGCTGACTGGCCACGACTGGCAGAAGTTACAGGACCCGGTACAGGCAACAGAGAAGGCTGAGGACAGTGGCGTGGGAGTGATCCGTGCGGATGGAGCTGGAGGAAGCCCCAGGTATGTATAAAACTTTTATTTTATTTAGTCTCTGGTTTCCTTTAAAGGACATCCAAGTCCAAAAATAACTATGGTAAATCAAGTACATACACTTGTCTATAATGCTCTGCTGTATCATTATGTGGCCTCCAATCCCCTCTGTCTGCCATTATATTCTCCATTCTTTGGCGTACATTTGAAATGGCCATGGCAGGGTGAAGCTGCTGGCAAACTCCTGGGTGGCAATAGTTCTATTCCCCCTCTGAGTTGTCGCACCTTAGTTTATGTAATTCGGGCACTGGTAGTGATGAGCAGAAATTACGCCCATTACACATCGTAATACACAATTACGCATCGTTATCCTAATGCGGAATTTCGGGGGAATAGTGTAGGCAATTTCGTAGTTAATTGTTCTCATTCATAATCACGCACAAATTTACGCGTAATTTAGTAAAGCCCCCATACGTGCCATGTATGTATTTTGTAAAAATACAAAAAAAAAATGTTTTTTTAAACTGTCATTTTCTAGGTTTAACCACTTAAGCCCAACTTAAGTGGGGGCCCCCGTGCGTGCTCCCGCTGCCGGCCGTTAGCCCAGCGATCAGTGAAAGGGATTATAGATCCCTTTCACTGATCGAAGCCCCCCGCAGAAAAGCCGACAACGTCTCTTCAGACGCTGCGGTTTTTCTGAGCTCAAAAAGTTCCCCGTCTTCATTCTTCTTCCTGGTAGCGAGATCAATCAATCAATCAATCAATCAATCAATTTTTGACTGTGGCCATCTTGTGGCCAAATAGTAAAACTACACCCACAACCACTTTCTATTAAATTAATACATTTTTAACATTTAAAATTAGCGGTTTCCCTCCCACATCAAAAAATACCCAAATAACATTTTTAATTAAAAAAAAAATTACAATAATAAAAAAAAAAATACATGGGTTCTAATCATGGTAGCATGTATTAATTTCAAACTATAATGGCCGAAAGCTGAGAAATAATGATTTTTTTTCCATTTCTTTCTTAATATTCCTGTTAAAATGGATTTAGAATAAATTAATTCTCAGCAAAATGTATCACCCAAAGAAAGCCTAATTGGTGGCGGAAAAAACAAGATATAGATCAATAAATTGTGATGATTAGTGATAAAGTTATTGGCAAGTGAATGGGAGGTGAAAGTTGCTCAGATGCAAAAAAAAAACAGCCCTTCAGGTTTAAGTGGTTAAAAACCATTTTTCTTTGCATTTTTAAAATCAGTTTTCTCAAAAACTACAAGGTCTTTTTGAAAAAATATTTTTTTGACTTGTACCCAAAATTCTCCTTAACATATGTAGCAATTTTGGTAGCAATAGCATGTATGGGGGCTTTGCTATTCAACACCAAATTCAGCACAAAATTACGCTTAAATTACGCGTAAATCCATGCGTAATTATGAATGATTATACAAAGTCAATTGAATTACGAATTTTTAATTATGTGTATGCGTAATTGCGAAAATGTATGTGTAATTTGCATAATCGTAATTAGCAGATTACGATCATCACTAGGCACCAACTATTTTACTTCTTTTATTTTTAATTTAAAGAGGAACTCCAGCCTAAACAGGGAGGCAGACTTTTATATCGACATCAGCCAATGGATGCAGGCATGCAAATTCCCACACAGCTAAATGGTAATTACTCAATCCTGATCCAGCTTGATTACAAGCTACTAGCTGACTGTGACAACGGACTCTCATAACAAATACATGCAATATTATGCAACAACATGCATGTAGGAAATCCAGGGCTATCTGGCTGCAGTTCAATTGCAGCAAGAAATAGGAGGAATCATGACATCATCCTGAGCTGCTCTGAACTGCAAAGTGATTGCAAATTACAATGAGACTTATTGTGAATGTGCAACCGAATGCAAGAGGATAAGTCAGAACTGCCCGGTTACAGTTCCACTGCAACCAACAGAACATGCTACAGGAGAGATCCGGACAAGGCATATGCCTATAGGCGCCTGATGATGGAAAGGTGGCTCACTCCCCTCCCCAAGTTCCTCCTTCTCTATGCAGAGTCCTGATGAGAGTGTAAATGTGAGATTACACACCCAGCTCTTGGCATTCCACTGACGAGATCTCCATTCAGTCAGGGCCAGGGGCACCTCTAGTTAATTAATACTTGTGGGCACCTCTAGCTACTTGATATTGAGGGTATTTCTGGCTACCTAATGCTAAGGGCTCTTTCACACTAGAGGCTGCGGTAGAAAAGGCTGAAAGTCAGCCTTTTGCTTAGGGCCCTTTCACACCAGAGGGCTTTTTCGGCGTTTTAACGCCACGGCCGAAGTTGGCGTTTTCCTAGGTAAAAGAAAGTCCATAGACTTTCATTTTACCATTCACACTAAACGCCGCGTTTTGGAGCGTTGCGTTTCAACGCTCCCAGGCGCTTTTTCTGGGCCTACCACGGCGCTTCTCATTACAATTGATTGTAATGTATAGGCGTTAAAACGCCTTCAAAACGCCTTGAAAACGCCTGCAGCCAAAACGCAGCGTTTTAGCCTTTCACCGCTGCCTGTAGTGTGAAAGAGCCCTTAACGCCAATACATAGCGTTTTCAAAACGTTTTCAAAGCGTTTTGAAAGAGTTTTATAATATAAAAATAAGTGAACAAGTTAGCTGTAAAACGCTTTGAAAACGCTTTGAAAACGCTGAAGTTGGCGTTTTCCATTGACTATCATTGAAACGCCAACAGCCAACTTCGGCTGTAAACAGCCCTAAAAAAGCTCCTGGGAGCGTTGAAACGCAACGCTCCAAAACGCTGAGTTAGATGTGAAAGGTAAAATGAAAGTCTATGGACTTTCTTTTACCTAGCAAAATGCCAACTTCGGCCGTGGCGTTAAAAGGACGAAAAATCCCTCTGGCGTGAAAGGGCCCAAGGGACACCTGTAGCTACCTATGATGGGCAAGGGAAGTAAGGGAGAAGTGACATCTGGGCCAGCCAATATACTTGCAGTGTGGTTCGGTGGGAGTTTGTAGGTTCATGGAGGGCAAAGTCTAGGGTGCCAGATCATCTGTGCTTATAGGCTGAGGGCTCCTGTGAGGAAAATCTGGGCCTGGTTATACTGGACTATTATCTAAAGTTAGCATGGACAAGAAAAGAGAACATTTCTAATAGTCAAGACGAGTATTATCGCCATTGTATATTTATATAGTGCTGACATCTAGGAATCTAGGACAAGGGAAAGGAAATAAATATGTCAGCTTCCATATCCCTCTCACTTTAGGTGTCCTTTAACTATAGTATATGACTGTATGTATTAAAACAATATCTCCCCTCCCCATTTTTTACACCCTAATGGCTTTATAATTTTTTGTCTTTTCTTTTTCTTAAACAGGTGAATGCAAAATCCCAGCTACAAACCCAAGACAGGGGACATATCATGGAAGTCCTGATCGGCCGAATATCCAGAAAGGAAAGAACTCTGATCATTTCGACATCTCTACAAAGATCACTCATATTCGGCTGCCAAACACACGAGCCTCTGTCCAGCCCATCCCCCGAATTTATCACTCTGTGTCGGACCCGATCAGTGACCGCTCGGGGAAGGAGCGTCCCACCGGTGGAAGCAACGTCCTTGTATGTTCATTTAAAGGGGAACTCTGCATTTCATAAGAGAAAATAACAGAGCATTTATCAGTGCAATTAGCCATTTATTTTTTTTACGTATTAGCTATTGTTAGCAATTGAAATGAAATAATTCACATTATTGCCTTTCCATTTAAAGGACCACTATTGCAAAAATTGTCAAATTTAAAATACATGAGCTGACAGGTTTTGGGCGAGGCCATCTTCTCATGGGGATTTTCAGGAATTTCTTTATTTTCAAAAGCGATTAGTGAACGGTGGTTGCTCAGTTCAACTACCAGAATAGTGTGCAAACTTGTGGGGGGCGGCCTACATCTTTGTATAGATCCTTTGCAGGAAGTGCTTTCGTAAAAAAATAAATTAAATACTGAGAATCCCTCATGAAGAGATGAACTACTCAAAAACCTGTCAGTTCTGTCAGATTTCTTCTACTAACTACTGTAAGTGACAGCAACATAGGAGAAAAGTAATGTATAGTCAATTTTACTCTGGAAGAAACATACTTCTTATTTGTATTTGTATGTGTTTACATGTATTTTAAGCTTTTACAATTTTTTTGCAATAGTGTTCCTTTAAATTTGCCGCCAACTGTTCCTGAAATTGTCAGTTAACTCAAATTTAATTTATCTGAGATATGGAAATGTTACTTCATGCCAGTGGCGTACCTACCACAAGGCTGCAGGTGCTCACAGCCCCGGGTCCCACCTGGGACCTTTTTTCATAGTTTGGGTAACATTCGGGAAAATAGCAGCAGGCAGTGCATGGGACTGTACTACTTCCTGCACTAGATGTAGCATTTCCTTCCTGTCCCATGGGCAATGTGTTTTCTTGTCCTCAACACACAGCCTGCAGTGAGTGAATGTGCAGAGCAGCAGGGTGAGTAGAGGGAATGATTGCTGTGCTGCAGCTGGGACAGAGGTGGCAGGATGTGTTTAGTGCTTCAGAAGTTTCCATGTGCACTGGCTGCTGTAATACCAGAGTGCCCTGGACTATTGATTATTTATCCTAATCAGAGTGAGTAATCAATATTGCAAGGCAGTCTGCTGTTGCAGAAGCCAGTGATACAGGTGCAGCTGACAGCCAACATCTCTAGTGAGCAGAGAAGCAAGCTCCAGGCAATTTAGATTAGCTTGATTTCAGATAATCTCTTTTCCAAGCTCCCCTTCCCACACTGTTGTCTTCCCCCATGACCATTTCCTCTTTTCAGATTTTAGTGGCTTCTTTTAACAGCATGTCCCTGACAAACAGCACTGGTGATGTCAGCAGTACTGGTGAGAGGTCTTCCTGACATTTATCCTCTCCCACCAGGCTCTCTGTCTTGTGCCTCTACCTCTTTATCCCCCACTTCTCCTATGCATCCCCCTCTTTCGTATCTCCCCCTTTTCTGACTGTCCTCAGAGGAGCTCACAATCTTTTCGTACCATAGTTATAGTCTAATGTCCTACTATATTATTATTGTGTATTTATATAGCACTGACATCTTCTGCAGCACTGTATAGAGTATAGAGTTTCATAACGGTCAGCTCCGTCCACATCCTGATGACTCCTTTTCCCCCAAATCCTCCAACATTTGCAACAACACGCTCAGCGGCCCAAAGAGTCAATCCTCCCATCAAAAAAATTGGTTGTGGGGGGGCGGCTCTGTAAATAATCAGCACCAGGTGTTAAATTCCCTAGGTTTGCCACATGCAGATTACTCTATTTGGTGTACAGAATGTCCCAAATTCCCATCTTACTGCTTGAATAATTTAGAGCAGAGGAAAAACTACTGTAGTTCTTAGCAATCCTTCACCATCCTTAGGCTGGGAATACACCATGATTTTTTTGGGCAGATAGACGGCTCGATGGATAATTTCTGACAGGTCTGATCTGACTTCGATCGCTTTTCTGATTGATTTTCTCATAGAAGTAATTGGAAATCGATTAGAAAAATGATAGGAAAATCGATCCGAAAAACGATCAGAAAATCGATCAGACAGTAAATCTGACCAAAAAACTCATTGTGTATTCCTAGCATTAGGTTTTCAGTGTTCAGTGTTGACAATTCACACATCTAAGGGCATAAGGGCCTTATTTCCTTTTTACCAGCGCTTGGACTGCTCAAGTCATTATAACAAACTGGCACTGCTCTCTTTGCAATCTTCCTTAAGGAATACCCTGCAGACAAGGCCAGATTTATACTTTTTGCAACACTAGGTTCTTGTTGGTGCCTTTCTATTAGCAGCAGCACCCCCCATTCAACGTGTAGCCTTCCATTTAATGTGTACCACCCATGTATAGCAGCCACTCTCTTTCATGTGCAATGCCCTTGGGCAGCAGCTCCACTCTTCCATGTGTCACTTTCCATTTACATCCTCCTTTTGCATATTCAACAACTACTTTTCCATGTCCAGCCGCCCCTAGGGCTTCTGCCACCCAAGGCACGGGCCTTAGTGGCCTTTCCAGAAATCCGTCCCTGTCTGCAGTGCAGACATTTTTGCAAGTGTAAGAACAGAAGAACAAGAAAAGGCCTTTGAATAATGTTCATTAAAGGTAGCTTAAACTGAAATAATATTGAAGGAGCCATTGCGGCATCTCTTTTGCTGATGTTACCCACGTGGTTTTTGCGCCAAATCGTTACGTTTTATTTCTGTGCCGAATCGCTACTTTTTATTTCTGTATCGCTAACTCATTCTGCAGATCAGGTTTTCTTATTCTTTGGCATGCTTGATGCTAGAGACTACTAATGCCATAGATCAGCCTGGCAATTAAGAAGTTTTAAAGGGAAAAAATGGCAGCATCCAAACAGTTCTGATTACTTTAAAAGTCTTGTAAATTAGGGATGTAGCATTAGCCAAAAACGCTCAGGAGCAAGGAGACCCCTCCCTAGCGGTATTGATGGTTATACACGTCAATACAAAACATGCTGTGAACGGTATTGACATGCATACACTGTAAATTAGAACTTTGCTTGACACATTTTGGCAAGTTACAGGAAAAAAAAGTTTTGAAAATTAATTGGATCACTTTTTGCACAGAAATCTTGGGGAAACGGGAGGTTAACCCTATGACATCTGGGGCCGTAAGCAATTCACTTTTTCTCCTATGTTTTCTCCTAGGAGAAAATGTTGCATCTTCAGTTTACAATAACTTTTTAGCACTCTATAATTGAAAAAGTACTAAAAAGTAGGTGGAAAGTGCTGTCAACATTACCCTGAGTATTTTATTGCTTGTTGGTGGCTTAAAGGACATTTTATTGATAAGATGTGAAATATCACCTAGGAGAAATCTTAGGAGAAAAAGTAATTTTGCTTATGGCAAGCATCTTTGCATCTCCCTCTGGGGCTCCCCATTCATCCACTAGGTTGCCCAATGAGAATCATCCTGATTCTAATTGGACCAATGAGAATCATCCTGATTCTAATTGGGCCACCTAGTGGACGAATGGGGAGCCCCGGCGGGAGACTCAAAGATGCTTTGCCGAGAATACTCAAAGACACAGAGACGGGGGAAGAATGAGCGGAGGAGCGGCGTGGGACATGTAGCGAGACGGGAACGATGGAGGTATGTTTTTTTGTTACATTTTAAATAGGTAAGGAGTCAAAACTGACTCCTTTACCTATTTAAATCTCTGGCATCTGGGGTGTCCTTAGTAAAGGAGGCTCCGAGATGCCAAAAACAGCTTTCAGACACCGACGATAGATCTTTTCGCCTGCTCAGAGCAGGTAAAAAGTTTACATCTATGTTTGGCGGGAAGCTTCGCTTCCCGGGGGTGAAAAATGCAATTGCATAGGGGGCAAGGAACTCACTGGGCGATTATATCGCCCAAGCGAGTTCTTTACCGCCCCGGGGGTGTTAAATGCAATTGCATTAGGCGACGTTACTGACGCCTAATTTAAGAACTCACCAGCACTTATCTCTGGCGAGTTTGGTAATTGCATAGGGCTCCTGGACTCTTAAAGGACTTACGAGGCCAACTGTGTAAAAAAAAGTTAATTATTTGCCTCTCCGTTTCAGGCACGGAGGACGCCGTCCGCGCCCTCCGTGCCGCTCCGCCGGGTCCCCCCGCTCATTATCCCTCCGGGCCGGCTCCCGACCCCACGGCCCGGGCTTTCCTTTCCCTCCAAAGATGGCCGCTTCCTCTGGCCGTGGCTGCGCAGTCCGCCTGGCCGCGAATGCGGCTGCGCAGCTCTAGGGCCAACCCCTCCGATCCACGTGGATCCGCGGCCAGAGGAAGCAGCCATCTTTGGAGGGGAAGGAGAGCCCGACCCGGGCCGTGGGGTCGGGAGCCGGCCCGGGGGGATAATGAGCGGGGGGACCCGGCGGAGCGGCACGGAGGGCGCGTACGGCGTCCTCCGTGCCTGAAACGGAGAGGCAAGTAATTAACTTTTTTTACATAGTTGGCCTCGTAAGTCCTTTAAAATGAAACAAAACGTTAAACTTCATCTCTGCTCTAAGGCTGCTTTCACAGTGGGACGTTACATGCGCACGTTAGAGCAGCCTGTTACACAGTCCAACTCACAGCAATGAAAAATCACTGGGCTGTTTACAGTGTCCACGTTGTGTTGGAGTATAACGCAGCACAGTAAATGAAAGTGCAGTGTGCTCTGTGTTATACTCGTATGTTGCTGCGTTCGGATGTTTGCACATGCTCAGTACTGTTTTTTTTTTTTTAATTTGCCGCATGCACCGTTTTCGTCCGATAGTATGCGTCAAAAAGTACGCATCACGGACGCATCAAGAGACGCATAACGCGGCTCTATATAATGTCCAACTTCAAAAAACTTCCCAAACTCACATGCGTTGCATTAGGGGCATGTTATGCGACCTTAACGTCGCATCTAACGCAACATCCAAGTGTGAAAGAGCCCTAAAAGATTAACCACAGAATAATAATCTTTATGGAAGACAAAATCTTTATTACAATGTATGGACATTTTTTAAAATTCCTAAAGTTTTACTTGGTTTCAATTATACAGAAAGCACAGAAAGGGTTAAGCCTCAGTGCTTACTATATGGAGAGCTGCTCAGGCAGAGCTCTCCTACAGTCTATTCACAACTCATAACTTATTAGACGGGTTGATCCCCTAAACAAACACAGAACACAGAGAAGTGAATTTCTTTAGCAACTACTGTATATGTGCAATAAAGACCCGTGCAAGAGTTTGGGTCTGCTTTAAAGGAAACCCGAGACAAGAACAAAAATAATGTATTCGTACCTGGGACTTCCTCCAGCCTCCTCTGGACTGATGGCTCCCTCGCCATCTTCCTGGGCCTCCTCGATCCTCCGCTAGCCAGTCTATTAATTCCTGCCCCCACTGCGCTCCCATCACCAGGAGCGTTCACAGAATTTTACAGAATCAGTTAGCTGAGGATCAAGTGGGTCCAGGAGGATGGCAAGGTAGCCAATGGCCTGAAAGGGGCTGAAGGAAGCCCCGGGTATGTATACTTTTTTTTTTTGTTAATGTCTCAGGTACACTTTAAGTCCAGTGGTGGAATCATGGAGGGGGTGCGGGAGGCACATGGTGTTTAGGAATTAGGGTAATAAGTGAATACTGAGAGCTGTAGAGTGTTACTACAGCTGCATCTTTACTGTATGCCCCATTAAATAGTATGGAGTTCCTCACTTGTGAAGTGACTTCACTGCTCTCTGCAAGAGAAGTTTTACTATTTCCAGCAGTACCTAGAACAGCATTTCTCAACCTTTTTTCCCTGAAGGAACCCTGCAAATAATGTTTGGATCATGAGGAACCCCTGCACTTATTTTGCTGGAGGCATGGTCTTTCAAAGTAGGTGTGGTTGTTTATTGCACTACCCCCTATTACACTGTCCCTCATAGTGTCTCTCAATTCTATTGCTTTTTATTAATGTGCTCATTATTATTGTGATATTTGGATTATAATGTGCTCTATTATACTTCTCCCACGATGGGGGAAAATGCCAAGGAACCCCTGCAGAGTACTCCAGGAACCCTGAGGTTTCAGGGAACCTTGGTTGAGAAAGCCTGCACTAGAACATACTCTTTCCATCACTGTTTCCCTGCAGACTTCAGGCCCATCACTTTTTCACCTGAGTTTTCTCCTAGGAGATAATTTTTCATTTTCCATTTAAAATAAGTTCCCAGCACTTTTCAACTAAAAAAGTACCAAAAAGTAGTTGAAAAGTACTATCAAAATTGTTTGAGTATTTTCTTCCTTTCTGGTGGCTTAAAAGGCATTTTATTGGCAAGTTTAAAAATAGCAACTTGGAGAAAACTAAGGAGGAAAAGTGAATCGCATCTTGGCCTCTGTGTCTGTGCTCTCGTGTTTTGGGGAGAAGTGGCTATAAACTTCTACGCCTATCTGTTATATGCACTATATGTTTATACCTCCCAACTTTTTGAGATGAGAAAGAGGGACACTTTAAGACACGCCCCTGCTATACCTCTAAGCACGCCCCTGCCACACCCCTAGCCATGCATACCACTAAAAGTTCATAAGCAAAATATGTAATTTTAGTATTCAAACCACACTGGTCCATTCTACCATCATTAGGTTTTTTTTCATATTAACATTTAAAATTAAGAAATATATAAATTTAAAGGATGGGAATAAATTTTTGATTCAATTAAATACATTTTCCAGTAGAAAAATACATATATTTACACAGATCTGTACATCAGTCCTGAAAGAGGGACAATTGAGGGGGAAAGAGGTACAGAGGGGCTGTTCATTCAAGAAAAGGACGGTTGGGAGCTTTGTATGATATTAGATGCTGTGTGAGAAAGCCCTATCCACTCATATCCATGCAAAGGACATGAGAGGTATTCTGCTACAGCTAAGGGTCCCATTAAAAGTTTAAATCTTACCATGGGCCGTATTTACCATAAGGGACTGTAGCCACATGCCTACAAGCGCCTGATGATGGAGAGGCAGCTCACTCCCCTCCCCAAGTGCCTCCATCTTTCCCTCCCTATGAAGAGTCCCGATTAGAGTGTAAATGAGAGGTTACTTGCCCGGGTGTTGGTATTCCACTGACGAGATCTCCCTTCAGTCTGGGCACCTCTAGCTACATAATACTGGGGGTATCTCTGGCTTCATAATACCCTTATACAAAGGGGCACCTGTAGCTGCCTATTTCAAGGGAAGTAAGGGAGAAGTGACAGCTGGGCCAGCCAGCACGCTTGCGGTGAGGTTTGGCGAGGCTTTGTAGGTTCATGGAAGGTGCAGTGTAGGGTGCCAGGACATCTGTGCCTATAGGCTCCTGTGATGTAAATCCCGGCCTCCGTGATGATTCATGAGTGGCAGTTACACCTGTGCATGAAATGCACAGAGCTAACCTGGGAGGACAACTTTTCTGTCAACAGAAGCAGAGTTTCCCTTTAACTTTCTGAAAACGAAAGAGGGGGGGGGGGGCTACAAGCATTAATAAAGCTAGGAATAAATGAGAAGGTATAACTCATTCTTAATTGATAGTCTTCTTCCCAGCAAATGAAAAACGTGTATGGATTATTGCTCAAATGTAATTATCTAATTACCCGGCTTCAGGTTTGGTGAGTGCTTGATATAAATTGAGGCCGGAGTTGACATTCCCTCTTAAGAGTGCCCGGGCCTCGGCTGCCGATTTAATTAGCGCAGACTGATGAAGATGACAGGGGCTCTCTGATGAGATTAAGACCCTTATAGGGGGGAGTGGAAAAAAGCAAATTTAGGTCTCCAATAATTCAATAATTGGGATGATGAAGCTCTTAGAGGTAATTCCTTTCTTTGTATTGCCGCTTGCCAACTTTTTAAAGTATATTTTTTGGCAATTCTTAAGAAAGAACTCAGCTGAGGATGGTTTCTTTCTTAATGGTCCACCTAAAGTAACCTCGAGTCAAGTAAAAAGCTGAAAGCAGGATACTAATCAGAGTCATCTTTGCAGGCAAGAGAAAAGTAGTAGGGAGTTTGGAAGTGGCACACCTTACTGTATACGGTTTGGGTGCATAACCAAGGTGCAAAGCAAAACACCTAGTACAAGTAGCAAAATCCAAGATCGGTTAGCACAAAGAAGTAGGTTTGCAGGAGAATATAATCCTTAATGCAAGTCAACACATCATTTGAAAATTGTTTCGGGGCCACGAAGGATCCCGTTCCATCAGAAAGTGCCGACATAGAAAGTGTAGACCTGTGTCTGCACTTTCTGATGAAGGGGACCCTCTGTGGTCCCGAAACAATCGTAAAATGATGTGTTGACTACTCCTGCAAATCTACTTTTGTGTGCTAACTGATTTTGGACTTTGCTACTTGTATTAGGTGTTCTACTTTGCACCTTGGTTATGCACCCAACCCGCATAAAGTAAGGTGTGCGGGCTGACAGCGGAGAAACCGAGATGACCAGGAGGACAGCGAGGACTACAAGGGGTTGGAGGAATCCCCAGTAAATCCTTTTGACTCATTCATCTCAAGTACATTTTAATGCATATGCACTATCACATGCAGTAAAAAATGTGAGGCTGAAGTTGGGCTTTCATAAAATTCTGGCAGATTAAATGGTTCTTCTCAGGAAGTAAAATATTGTATTTCCGTTTTCCAATTGGTAATTTTTTTTCTTTGTTTTCTATGTAGCTTCATGGGATAATGGCAATGAATGGAGCACACCAGCAACCGGGCAGGAGAGGACAAGTGTGGTTGGTTGGCGCTCCCCCCAGTCTCCCTGCAGATGCTCCAGAGCGCCCCCAGCGTGACTCTGCTCCACCAGATTTATCTCGTCAGCCAAGCCATGGGGAGCAGCAGGTATGGGAAATATACAAAACACTATGAAAGGAGAACTATGACCAAATGTCATATGACCAAGTGCAGTAGTCATATCACCATACACAGACCTGGGCTAACAGGAGCATTTCTGCACAGGTCTACTTTTAACATGAAGGTATCATATATAGTTGAATATAATTCTAGAAATTTAGGTCTGACTCTCTAAATAAAAGTATAGAGGTCGACTATTAGTGGCTTTCCCATTTGCTGCAATTTCCCCATTGGTGAGTGACACTTTCTTGATACAGGAAATGCCAAAAAACCACAGGTCTGCATGTCATGGCCACAGCAATTAACAAGGAAAGGAGCAGAAGGAAAAATACTTGACTGCAGGAAGGGTAGTGAATAATTGCAGCACTTGGAGGCCTAGAGGAGGTATTGGCTGCACTTAAGAAACAGGAGGGATTCATGGCTGCAATACTGTATACAGTGCAGTTATTCACCCCTCCTGGTCTCCAAGTGCAGCTGTTAATTCTTCCTGGTCCCCAAGTGCAGCCATTAACTTTGTTGGGTAGACCTATACTTGAGTCATTAACAAATTCCAGCTTAAGAGGGTTGAATATTGGAGTCGACATATACACAAGGTCGACTTATATTCGAAGGATATAGTAAATTATTTCTGGGATCAATGTGCTCTCCAACTAAAATAAGATACACTTTAGGGCAACTTCTCCAAAACCACAATGAACAACATTGCCTATGTACTACAGTTCAACCTCCATCCCGTGGGACCATCATCTGGATCCTAATAAGTGGTCTGTGTTTGGCGACAAGGAACCACAGGACAGTAGAGGGAAGCCTCATTAGGATACAGAAGCTTCCCTCTTCTTAAGTAAGTGATTTTGTATCTGAGCTTTGGCTGCTAAACAAAAGAGCAGTTACTGCACACGTAGCGGTATCCTATGAATGAATGTATTAGAGTGACAGTAGGAGGAAGAGCTTTCTCTGTTATGGGAGTCAGTCTGCAGTGCGATATGATCTGACATCAGAGAATGATGTGAAGACCTTTTAAAAAAAACATTTTGAACACTCCAACTTTATCCATATTTACAAATGTTTCCTAAAGTTAGCTGAGCTATATCCACTGGAACGCAATGATTTTATGCTAGCAAATGTGATTGATTCACCTAGTCTTTGTAAAAAACATTTCTGGCGTAATGCTGACTAGCAATTCATCTTATGCTGTTCTTTAGGAGGAAAAGCAAAAGAAATGTCCTGCAGGTTGGACACGTTATCAGGAATACTGTTACTACATGAGTACCCATAAGAAGGTCTCCTGGGAGGAGGCTGAACAGGACTGCGCACAAAAGTAAGACATACTTACACCTATGTCATCTGTTAGCCTGATCTACCGACGTATCAGTTAGCATAAGTGTTCTGACAGTTCGGTATTCTGGGGGCATATACACATCCAATCTTAATTGGTCCATTTTATCACTTTCATGTAGTATATACGAGCTTACCTACACAATCTACTCATCATATTCAAAATCTGTTGACCTTCATACTACATAGATGTGGTAAAATTGGCCAGTCAAAATTGGAAGTGTGTACACACCTATAGGTGGTAGGAAGTGGCCGTGTGCATGCATGTGAACAGGTTGTTTTAAAAGTGCAAAAAAATGACTTTTTAAAATGTCCATTTTGCAGGAAGAGGTTAAAGTGTATCCAAGGTGACATGTGACATGATGAGATGGATATGTGTATGTACAGTGTCAAGCACACAAACAACAACGCTGTGTTCTTTTTTTGTTCTTTTTGTGCCTGAAAGAGTTAACAGTCAGGCATGCAAATGACAGTTTCTCTCCAGTCAGGGCCTAGTCTGCTGTAGCATGATCCTCACTGATAAGGAATTGGAGACCTAAAACTCTTGCCAGGAAAAAAAAAGCTTCTGAGAGCAGGGGATAGATAAAAAGGCAATAGTTCATATATTTTAGCTCTCAGGCACTTGAAAGTCTGTGTCATTGAGCAGAGACAAAAAAAAAACATTAAATCTACTTTTTACGTTTTTAAACATAAAAAAAATGGTGAGATATCTAAAAAGTCATTTTTAGGAGTAGCAGGATATAGAAAATTGTTTATATCATCAGTTTTTTTTTTTTTTTACCTAAAAATTCACTTCAATGCAAACCTTTACTGGCCAGGGAACAAAAATATGAAACTTACCTAATAAGTCCAGAGGCTTCCTATGTTCTCCTTGACACTTAGGCTGCCCGTCCCCTTCTTGAACGAGTAGTACTGCGGCTCCACTCTGGGGATGAGTGGCTTTGGCTTATTGCCCAGGCACAGTCGTTATCACGTAAGCACAGTACAGCCTTGCTTGTACATGGCAGTCAGCACAGCCACAAAGACATATAGGAAAAGTTCTTGTTGGATATGTTCAGAGGGTCCAAGCCCGGCAATGGCAGGGATGAGGAGGGCATAGGAAGCCTCTGGGATATCCAGAGGCTTTCCTCCACCTAGGTAAATACCTAACTTTTTGTTCTCTGGCTAGTTCAGATTCACTTTTAGGTCAATAACCTTGAAAACTGCATGGTGTTTATGTATCCTACCTTAGCTTGTGTGGTGTTTACAAGCTTTTTTTTTTTTTTACACATTTACCCCATAAACATGTCATCTGAATTCCAACCAAATGGCCCTGCTCCTGTACGACTGAAATGATAATGTCTTCCTGAGCACCAAATGAACTGAATGGTTGTAAATAGTCATTTGAGTCAGTCATCCTCTCAGTTTCACCCGGCACAGAGATGTTCTGGTGTGCAAGACAACAGTGTTAAGGTCCATACACACGGCGTACAAATGTCTGTACAGACCCGTGTCGTCCAACAGTTCGCAGGTGTGTATACTCTAAGTGACAAAGATAGTCCGCAGACAAAGCCTTGCCTGAGCAATTAAACTGTTGAATTGCTCGCGGCTTTTGCCACGCAAACTGACTTGCCTAGTCTGTTGTTGTCCTGCTGTGTGTACAACAGTCTTCTACAGACAGCAGAGTGGCTACCAACAGATGTCTAAGGAAACATCCGGTGAGGGGAATGGCTCTAAGTAGTCCGTGGCAGGCAGCTTCCACCGTGTCTTCACCTTGCATGTGTACAATTGTCGCGAGCTTGAATTGTCGCTTCTAAATGTACGCAGTTGTCTCTTGTCTGTTTGTCGTAACAGACAAATGTATGCCATGCGTATTAGCCGTAAGTGCCAGCATGCTGAGATTAGCCACTGGGGCAAGGTCATTTGAGACAGTGAACCCTTAAAGAAAACCTGAACTGAAAATGAAAAGTCAAAATAAACATACACTAGTCATACTCTCCTTTCCCGCGTCCTGTTTGTCCGCTGTGATCAAGGGAATTCTCTGTCCTCCATTTTGAAAATGGCCATTACCCCATAACAGCTTTCTGGTCAGCACACTGAAAGGCCCAGTGCACACCAAAACCGCTAGCAGATCCACAAAACGCTAGCGGTTTTGGGTGCGGATGACAGAGATTTGGGCAAGTGCACACCGAGCCGATTTGCATGCGATCCGCCGGCCGCATCCGCCTGAGCATCCGCGTGGCTAGTGTAATTGAATGAGCTGGTGCACACCGGCGGTTTGAGGTTTTTAGCAAACCGCAAACGTGCAGCAAGAGGCATGTTTGCGGTTTGCTAAAAACCTCAAACCGCCGGTGTGCACCAGCCCATTCAATTACATTAGCAACGTGGATTTTCAGGCGGATGCGGCCGGCGGATCCGCCCGGTGTGCACTGGGCCTTAAACTGTAACATCGCCCACTTGAGCCATAGGGAAACATAGACATTACTTGGCACAGCAGTTGTCCTCTCAGCTATAACTGACAGCAACTGATAAATAACTGACAGCAACTGATATATTTCAGTTCTGACAAAATTGTTGTCAGAACTGGAAGGGATCAT
Source organism: Hyperolius riggenbachi (assembly GCF_040937935.1). Taxonomy (NCBI): domain Eukaryota; kingdom Metazoa; phylum Chordata; class Amphibia; order Anura; family Hyperoliidae; genus Hyperolius; species Hyperolius riggenbachi. The sequence continues at coordinate 60,296,618 of NC_090651.1, forward strand.
TGTCAGAAGAAAATGGTGAGCTTCTGAGAGGAACTGATGGCAAGGTAACTATGTAATGTCCATTTGAAGTTACCTCATGTGTTTATTTTAAATAATTTTACTCAGTACAGGTTCCCTTACAAGTGAACCAAAAGCCAGCCAATAAAAAAGTTTAACTTAACTGGGGCTTTTCCTGCAGCCGCCCTGTGCCCACGCTTGATCACGCTTCCTTTGCCAGTACGAGATTTTGTCATACCACACATGGGCAGGGCACTCCCGGCGACAGAAGCGTGATTGAGGATGCAGGGGCCGAAATCAAAACTCAGCCGCAGCAGGGGACCGGAGGATTGGTTTGTCTCGGCGCGGGCACAAGGCAGCTGCAGAAGGCCGGTGGTAGCCCCAGATAAGTTGAAGTGGATCCGAGATAAACTTTTACTCATTACATAATTGTGTTCATTTCATATAGTTTATAGGGCATTCCTCAAGCCCAATACTTTTTTGTTTTGTTTTAATACTCTAATTCCCTATAAACTAAACAAGCCTCGCCCAGAGCTCCTTTTGTGCCTTGGCACTGTAGCAAGGGCTTATGGGAGCTCAGTCTAGGCAGGAGGATCAGGAGGAGGTTACTAGCTATTGATTTCAGAGGAAGAGGGGAGGAGAGAGGAGGAGAGGGCACAGAATTTACACACAGGCAAGCTGGTAGCATCTCCAGCCCTCAGCCTGTGACAATGTGACAAACAGAACATGGCTGCCCTCATTATATCGTAGGAATAAATAATCATAAACTTTTAGAGCTCTTTGCAGGTAGATTTGCTGTGTAAATTATCTAAACTTAGATAAGATATATGGACAAGTTATTTGTTATAGTTACTTTTTCATCTCGGATCTACTTTAAACACTTTGTTTTTTGTTTGGCTATAGGTTTCCTTTAATACATACTGTTAACTGCCTCCATGAGTTTTATGGGAAATATGCAGTGGCATAACTACAAATCATGGGGCCCCCCAGCAAAACATGGATGAGGCCTCCTTAATGTCCACACCCCTTCTCTTGTCTCCCCTTGGTGACCCTCACAGTCTGGGGCACATCTTACAAGGGTCCTAAAACAAGCATGGTTATCATGAGCTTCACATCCCTAGCCACAAAAGCACCTGATCTGAAGTATTGGAGGGAGGGAAAGTTAGTAGTTGGGGCCCCCACACCTCTGGGCCCCCCTGCAGTCATGGAGCAGCTCCACTGTAGTTATCCCCCTGGAAACATGCACGCTCAGAGCAACCACTGGTTACAAATCTAACCTTCAGTGTCCATGTCCTCCACTGTCACGTTCAGACTGAAACATTACAGAGTTTAGTGGGAACTTAAGAATTGCATAACCAAAGAACCGAATGTTCAGTGGTGGCTGGATAGTGTATTGGTTAAGGGCACCGCCTCTGACACAGGAGACCTGGGTTTTAATCTCGGCTCTGCCTGTTCAGTAAGCCAGCACCTATTCAGTAAGGAGACCTTGGGCAAGTCTCCCTAACACTGCTACTGCCTATAGATCGTGCCCCAGTGGCTGCAGCTCTGGCTCTTTGAGTCCGCCAGGAGAAAAGTGTGATATAAATGTTCTGTGTTTGGTTTTAACGTTTTGATAAAAGGAAATGGTGACGAGAAGAACATTAAGGTAGCTATCTTTATTTCCCTTTACAAAAACTAATTGTGTGACTGTCATGCTTATACACCACAACCATATCACTCATAAAATGTTGCCTTTCATGTTTCTTTAAACTATTGAGTACCATGCCAAAAAGCCTAATGCAGCTGTGCTGTCTATATTTCAGGCCAAACGGTCATTTGACAAGTGTACAGTCTCAGTCAGTGATGGGATGGCTCTGGAAGTTGTCCAAAGGGAAGCCATTTTGGATTGGTAAGATTTCAATAATACTTGGGCTTCACATTCAGAACTCCCGGATGGTCAAGGAACAGAGTCATGATTATGCAAAGATGTTTTGGTAACCATTTCACCTGAGTTTTTCCTCAGATATTTTTTTAATGTTATCTATAAACTACTTCCTAAAATTCAACATGAATAAAGCCACTAGTTTTCCACCAATCCCTATCCACTTCTATGCCTGATTTAGCAATAAAAGTAACGCACCTGTAACTTTGCTTATGATTAATATCTGACTCCTCTCTCTCATCTATTCCACACATTAATTGTCTAACAACTTATCTCCAAACCGAAAAATCTATGGTTATAGAGGTGAGATGTACAGGCTGATGCACAAACCAGCGTTATGCTATAAAACCTGGCTAGGTGCCTTATTCACACTATACACGTTGCTGTGCACATTTCAGAAACGCGTATGGTGTGCAAAACGTAGTAACATCAGAAGTGCGTACACTGCACTGTCTGATGTTCAGACTACATGCGCTGCACAACAGTGCAAAGCGCTATTGCAATGCTGCACATATATTTTGGCAAAGCGCAGCGCTGACCCATTCACTGTAGGGAATGGGATCAACAGCGCAATGCACAGCAGCGCAGATGACGTACGTTCGCAGGCGTTGCGTTCCAATCGCACGCCCATCTGCGCTTAGATGTATGTACAAGGCCTTATTATACACACATCACCGCACCAAACTTTACTGCTAGTTCCAAAGACTTTTATGCAAAAAGTATTAATATTTTTTTCCCCTGTTACAGTTGTAATATTATTTACAAGCGTAAAAGCATAATACCAAAATTAAGTGTATAGACAACTTAAAATTGCCTTGCTGGGGCAACGTGAAACTTTCCGCACGCAACTAGATGACATACAAACGAATGAGTTGATTTGAGCTGCATATCACATGCGATCAGGCTTTTATGCATCACATGTAAATCTTCGTGTGATATCTTGCATTCACAATTACACATGGCAGCTGCATTGTAGCACTTTAGGATTGCTGAAAGGAAAACTAAAAAAGACAAAAAAAAAACAGTTTTTAGTTTTCAATAGAAGGGCAAAGAGCTCTGCCAGTTGCTGTCTCTGGCTCTGCCTCACAGCTTCCTTCATTTTTGCGATGCCACCAGGAGCAAGGAGTGAAACAATCTCTTACACGGAGCTGGGAAAAAAGGGCGCATGCCGCTAGTGGACAAAAAGGGCGCCGCCATTCACTCCCATAATAAATAGCGTTTAATGGGCGCCGAGTAGGAAAAAAGGGCGCCGGAGCTAAATAAAGTTTATAAACGGCGCCAGGAGCTAAATAAAGTTTACAAACGGCGCCCGGCGATGTTTAATGATTTATAACTGAACTTGTGGTGATTTACGTTTATAAAATGCACCCGTGCCGAATAACGTTTATGAAAATAATAAACATATTTATCTTATTTAAATAATTAAAACATTATTTAAAGTTTTATCTCTTACTGTTTGTAAAACATTATTATTCACAAAATAAAGCGATCAGTACGTAACGTAAATTGCAAAATTTTTTTTGAATCCACAATTAGTAAAACATTATTATCCACATAATAAAGGGGGGTCTTAGGTTTAGGCACCAACAGGGGGGTCTTAGGTTTAGGCACCAATAGGGGGGTCTTAGGTTTAGGCACCAACAGGGGGGTCTTAGGTTTAGGCACCAACAGGGGGGTCTTAGGTTTAGGCACCAACAGGGGGGTCTTAGGTTTAGGCACCAACAGGGGGGTCTTAGGTTTAGGCACCAACAGGGGGGTCTTAGGTTTAGGCACCAACAGGGGGGTCTTAGGTTTAGGCACCAACAGGGGGGTCTTAGGTTTAGGCACCAACAGGGGGGTCTTAGGTTTAGGCACCAACAGGGGGGTCTTAGGTTTAGGCACCAACAGGGGGGTCTTAGGTTTAGGCACCAACAGGGGGGTCTTAGGTTTAGGCACCAACAGGGAGGTCTTAGGTTTAGGCACCAACAGGGGGGTCTTAGGTTTAGGCACCAACAGGGGAGTCTAGGGGTTAGGGATAGGTACAGGTAGGGTTCTGTGTAAGAGTAGGCTTAGGTATAGTTTTAGTAAAATTTTAGTAATAATTACTAATGTATTACAACATTTATTACGAACGTAGTTATATTTATATCATCTTTATAAACAATATTTTCAAATTTTATTATAACAACAAACCATAAATGACGGTTATTCACAATAATATACAATTATAACAATTAAACATATATTATTGGTTTTTTTATAAACGTAATTATAAGTTTAACTTTTGAAACAGGGAAGATTAACGTTTTCACAATTTCCGATTTCATAAACATTATTTAATGATTTATAATTTTGTTAAACATTATTTGTAAACGAAATATAGCACACTATATTTATAAACCCTATTAATGATTAATTATTATTTAGAGTTTACACCCCGCGCCCTTTTTGTCCAGGCGCCCTTTTTGTACGTACGCCTCTTACACAGAGGCACAAACAGCAATTTAAACTTAACTGAGCTTTCAACCATTCCAAAATAACAAAAAAAGAATAGTTTTAGGTTTGAAGTTCCACTTTTGTTGTTTGTGACAGGATGAAGCGCAACGTTTTGCCCTTTGATAGATTGCTTGAGTGATATCTGCACCAAGAAGGCGAAAAGGTTGCCATACATTTTCAGATGACCATCTGATATATCCCTCTATCTAATACCTGCCACACACCGCAGACAGATTTCCAATAGATTCCAGCATAAAACCTATTGGTAATCTGTGGAGCTGCCGCTGCCTTCCGACCCCCCAGGTCTCCCCCCATGTAATATCATACCTCCCAACTTTTTGAGATCAGAAAGAGGGACACATAAGTCACACCCCTGCCACACCTCTAACCACACCCATGCCTCCCCCTAGTCACACATACTATAAAGATTTCATAAGAAAAACATGTTTTGTATCTCAAACCACACTGGTCCTTTTTATCCTGTTTCATTCAGAGATTAACATTGTAAAATATGAAATATATAAATGTAATAATAGGAATAAAGTTTAGATTCAATCAAGAGAGTGAAGGAAATGTAGAAAGAGGGGAAATTGAGAGACGAGAAAGAGGGAAGAGACATGGGTATGTGAGTGTGTCTGTGGGGAAGTGGGAGAGAGGAGTAGAATGAGAGACAGGAATGGAGGATATAGACAGAGACATACACAGGACATAGAGAGCGAGAAGCACAGAACAGAGGGGATGGGAGGCAACACAGAAACGGGAGAGATACCTGACCAGCCTTGCAATATTCTATTTTGCAGGGCCATACTGAGCAGGGGCTTAACTAGAAATCACCAGTCCCCCCTGCAAAAATTTGGATGCCCCCCTTCCCCCGCTCAGGTGGCGGGCAGGCACACATACCTCCATCCACCGCGGAGGTCCATCTTTAAATGCCTCACGCTACCTCCTGTTTAGACAGGAAGTAGTGTCAAACACTTAGAGATCGGAAGCTCCGGCGCGTGGATGGAGGTATGTGTTCCTGCCCGCCGCCTGCTGCCACTGATGATTGATGCTGGAGGGCAGAGCCCGCCGATGTGTGGCCATGCTTTCCTATAATGCTCCGACCCCTCCAGCCCCTCAAACCCCCCCCCCCTCCGCAGATGCATTCCCTATTGTTACGCCAGTGATATTGAGAATATACACAGACAGATTGCACTGTGGAGGGGAGACAGGAGGTAAATGGGGAGAAAGGATATGAGAGAGCATGAGAAAGACATGGAAGAGAGCGAGGCACACACTATAGTGAGAAATACAGGTATTTAATTATATTTAAGAGGGCTATCATATGAGTAGCCAGAGACCAGGAAGTATTCAGCTGGCTTATTTTGTGCTTCTTCTCCTATCACTTCAGAAGTGGGCTAATTGTAAGCATTGTTATATGTGTCCAATGGCCTCTGCAGCATATTCAGTAAAAACAGATAATAATGAGGACAGCCAACATCTGTAATGAAGTGAAGCCCTCTACAAGGTCCTGACTTCCTTATTTACTAGCTCACAGCTGGGGCAAAGGGTTGTGCTTCTATCTGGCTCTATGCTCTGTTCCATGCTCTGTTCACATGCTGATGCTACATTCACAGTCAACTATAGCTGAGAAAGAAAGGGGGCGACACATAGTGCAGACAGCAACATAGTGCTGTGAGCTACAGGATGCCTGTAGACATTCTGGTGGCTCATCTTGTGCCTGTCCCCAGCACCAGCCCTGGTCTGAAGGGGAATTCTGGGCACAGTAATCCCCCCTGAACTTGCCTATGACCCTTTCCGTGCCTCCTCACATAACTTGGTGCCTTTGTCCCTTTTATTAGCACCTTTTCTTGTGTCTCCTCAACAATAATTTGCTCCCCTCCACAATGAACCTTTTATTTCAATTGTATGCTTGCAAGAGCAGGGACCTCCTCCTAGTGTTTCTTATTCTGATGTATCATATGAACTTGTCCCAGTATTGGTGATGTCTCAAACCACACATCAACAACGTATGTATTTTATTATAATTATTATTTAGTATTTATATAACGCCGACATCTTTCTCAGCGCTATACAGAGTATATAGTCTTAAATGTCCCTCAGAGGGGCTCACAATCTAATCTCTAACATAGTCATATGTCTATGTATGTATCATGTAGTGTGTGTATTGCAGTCTTGGGCCAAGTTAGGGTGAAGCCAATTAACTTATCTGCATGTTTTTGGGATGTGGGAGGAAACTAGAGTGCCCGAAGGAAACCCACACAGACACGGGAAGAACATACAAACTCTGTGCAGATAGTGCCCAGGCTGGTATTCGCCACTGTGTACTTGTATTTTTGGATGTCCTGATTGTATAAAGTTTTGAATTTCTCATGTAACTATGTTCCCCATTACTTGTTTTTGAACTATGTACAGCACTACAGAACATGTTGACGCTATATAAATAAAAAGTAATAATAATGTAGTGTCTTTCTACTGTAGGTATTGCTCCTCTGTGTCATCCCTGTGTTTCTCCTGTGGTCTCACATAATAAGTGTGTCGTCCCTATGGGAAGGGGAAAAAAAGGCGCAGGCAGCTAGTGGACAAAAAGGGCGCAGCCATTCACTCCCATAATAAATAACGTTTAATGGGCGCCGAGCAGGAAAAAAGGCGCCTGGAGCTTTTTAATGTTTTATACTGTATAAACTACTATTTAAACTATACTTTTACTGTGCTTGTGATGATTTACGTTTAGAAAATGCACCCGTGACAAATAAAGTCTATAAAAATACTAAACATATTTATCCTATTTAACTAAAACGTTATTTAAAGTGTTATCCCTTACTGTTTGTAAAACATTATTATTCACAAAATAAAGCAATCAGTACGTAACGTAAATTGCAATATATTTTTTTACAGTCACTATTTGTAAAACATTATTATCCACATAATAAACACTAGGGGTGGTTAGGTTTAGGCACCACCAGGGGTGTCTTATGTTTAGGCACCAGCCGGGGAGGTCTTAGGTTTAGGCACCACCAGGGGGGGTCTTAGGTTTAGGCACCAGCAGGGAGGGTCTTAAGACCCATACACACGTCGGATTTTTGCGAACGACCCGTCGTTTGAACGTTCCGTCGTTCGCACGGTTTTCAGCGATCCGCCGTGATAAGACTGGTTTTCAGCGATCCGCCCGGCGGATCGCTGAAAACCAGTCTTATCACCCGAACAATAGTCTGTACACACGCCGGATTTGACGTGCGAACGACGGAACGTTCAAACGACGGGTCGTTCGCAAAAATCCGACGTGTGTATGGGCCTTTAGGTTTAGGCATCACCAGGGGGGGTCTTAGGTTTAGGCACCACCAGGGGGGTCTAGGGGTTAGGGATAGGTACAGGGAGGGTTCTGTGTGAGAGAGTAGGGTTAGGTATAGTTTTAGTAACATTTTAGTAATACTTACTAATGTTTTACAGCACTTATTACGAACATAGTTATATTTATATCATCGTTATAAACAATATTTTCAGGTTTTATTATAAGAAGAAACCATAAATAAAAGTTAATCACAATAATATACAATTATAACGATTAAACCTATATTATAGTTTTTTTAATAAACGTTATTTTAAGTTTCACGTTTGAAACAGAGAAGATTAACGTTTTCACTATTGCCGATTTACACATTATTTAATGATTTATACAATTGTAAAACATTATTTGTACACTAAATACAAAACAATATTATCGTTTACACCCCGCGCCCTTTTTTCCCCGATGCCCTTTTTGTACGTACGCATCACCTATGCCCCCTACCTTTTTAGCGTTCATGCTGTACCTTCCCCTCCCCCCCCCCATGTAGCTTTTGTTCTATTATGTAGAAAGCAAACTTTTGTTGTTCTATTATGTACACACACATAAGACAGCAGCATACGGCGATTTGCATCTTGTTTTGCCAGGCGCTGTGTCTTGTATTGAGTTTTTTCATGTGCATAACTGCATTTCATTTCACCAAAGTATTTCTCCTGTCAGGTTTGAGGTCAGAAGGGTGGCCCTCTCCATGGTCCTGGGCTGATGGACAACTCTGGACTCCCGGCCTGTTCAGGCCGGCGCGGTCATCATTTCTGGAAGCGCTGGAGGAAGGCTGTGTCTTGGCCTGGCGGAGGAAGGAATGGAGAGAGAGAAGCTGCCGAGAGAAGCACAGATACATCTGTTCAGCTCCGCTAGAAACTCCTAAATCCTGACAACGCAGGAAACTAAATGGAGCCAGCACTTAACCTTTTCAGATAGTAAAGGGAGGGATTATGGGAAGCTCACTATCCATCCCTGGGGGGCTGTACCCATCACAGAGTACAAGCCCCGTATTTAATGCCATCATTTCTGGGACTTTTATACCCGTTTTATGAAAACTCATAAATCTGCTCCGTTCCAAGCAATTCACGTTTTATATTTTATGAATCTCTGGAAACTTTTTACTTTTTGTGTTGGAGAGTTGTTAAGGGACAAACTGGAGCCCTGTTAGTGATACAAACTGCAGGCAAAACACAGAATTTGGTAATAAATATCTCCAGTGAGTTCCTGGTTGTCTTTTTTTATTGCTGTTGTTATCAGACAAACGTGCACAAAGTAAACAATAATGGATTATAGTACCTAAAGTAGGGGTAGGGAACCTATGGCTCGGGAGCCAGATGTGGCCCTTTTGATGGCTACATCTGACTCACAGTTAGGGGTTGATTCCCTAAGTTACACTGCTCAAGCAACGCAGCTTAGTGTGGCAGCGCAAGTAAAATTTTACAACGAAGGCACGCTACTGTTGTAGCATGCACTACTAACTTACTCGCGCTACTTCAAAACTAACGGCCACTCCATTTGTCTCACCCTGGATCCTGACAGGTCCAGTGACTTTGTAGGAGGAGATCCCTGCACTTTGAATAGCCCAATAGGCTGCCTGTCACTTGACAGGCAGCCTGGGCCAAAGTGCAGGGATCTCCTCCTACAAAGTGAATCAACCCCTAAGTCAGATAGCTTATTATACAAGCTGTTAGTCGGTATTTCTCCTGTCTGGTTCTCGGGAAAAATTGCTGATGTTGCTGAAACCCAAGAGAAGCTGCAGACGCGTCTGACACTTCCGCTGCCCGAAAGATCAACTGTATACACATTACCATGGAAACAGGGACATGAGCCCTCTGCTGTGCCTAGCACTGTCCCAGTTTGAAACATATTATATGGCTGTCACAGAATTACATTTTAAAATATGTGGTGTTTATGGCTCTCTCAGCCAAAAAAGGTTCCTGACCCCTGACCTAAAGCAAAAATGACAGAGACTGAATGATGGAGGATGGGGGGGGGGCCTTCAGGGTTACTCATCTGTCCTGATGTCCTCCCTCCCCCCAAGCACCCCCCCTGCTTTGTTACCAACACTCTGTATGGGTGCAGGAGGAGGAGCACATTATAGATGGGGGAGACCTGGGGGCCCAGAAGTTGGCCCTACAGAGCAGCTTCATCGATATTTTTTTTTATAGATTTCAAGGTGAAATCTAGCAAAAATCTATTTACATTGTGTGTACAGTAAATAGATACCGGAATCTGTTTGTCAAATCGGGTGTGTATGGCCACCATTAGATCAATGGACAATCAAATAATTGTTATCAGCTTGTTTCGTTGATTGGAAGTCAGTTTTGACTCCCTCTCGATTCCCGTCGATACGTTTATTTCCAACATGTTCGATTTGCATTTTGATGGATCGTTAGGTCAATTTGGCATATTCTACATGCGAATCGACCTAACGATCCATCGAAATGCAAATCGGACATGTTGGAAATAAACGAATCGACTGCAATCGAGCGGGAAATCGAGTGCGGGAACTCACTGTGTGCATCCAGCATAAGGTTTTGCTCAACCTGAAGAACATAAACTTGGCCTATATGTATTAAATATTGGTCTTCAATTCACTTTTGCTCGTAAGTTTTCTCTTTGATTATATTTTCACAAATTATCAATGAAATGCCTTTTAACCACTTGAGGACCTAGGGCTTTAACCCCCTTAAGGACCGACCACTTTTTTTCCATTCAGACCACTGCAGCTTTCACGGTTTATTGCTCGCTCATACAACCTACCACCTAAATGAATTTTGGCTCCTTTTCTTGTCACTAATAAAGCTTTCTTTTGGTGCTATTTGATGGCTGCTGCGACTTTTACTTTTTATTATATTCATCAAAAAAGACATGAATTTTGGCAAAAAAATGATTTTTTTAACTTTCTGTGCTGACATTTTTCAAATAAAGTAAAATTTCTGTATACATGCAGCGCGAAAAATGTGGACAAACATGTTTTTGATTAAAAAAAACCCATTCAGTGTATATTTATTGGTTTGGGTAAAAGTTATAGCGTTTACAAACTATGGTGCAAAAAGTGAATTTTCCCATTTTCAAGCATCTATGACTTTTCTGACCCCCTGTCATGTTTCATGAGGGGCTAGAATTCCAGGATAGTATAAATACCCCCCAAATGACCCCATTTTGGAAAGAAGACATCCCAAAGTATTCACTGAGAGGCATAGTGAGTTCATAGAAGATATTATTTTTTGTCACAAGTAAGCGGAAAATGACACTTTGTGACAAAAAAAAAGTTTCCATTTCTTCTAACTTGCGACAAAAAAAAAATAAAATCTGCCACGGACTCACCATGCCCCTCTCTAAATACCTTGAAGTGTCTACTTTCCAAAATGGGGTCATTTGTGGGGTGTGTTTACTGTCCTGGCATTTTGGGGGGTGCCTAATTGTAAGCACCCCTGTAAAGCCTAAAGGTGCTCATTGGACTTTGGACCCCTTAGCGCAGTTAGGCTGCAAAAAAGTGCCACACATGTGGTATTGCCGTACTCAGGAGAAGTAGTACAATGTGTTTTGAGGTGTATTTTTACACATACCCATGCTGGGTGGGAGAAATATCTCTGTAAATGACAATCTTTTGATTTTTTTTACACACAATTGTCCATTTACAGAGAGATTTCTCCCACCCAGCATGGGTATGTGTAAAAATACACCCCAAAACACATTGTACTACTTCTCCCGAGTACGGCGATACCACATGTGTGGCACTTTTTTGCACCCTAACTGTGCTAAGGGGCCCAAAGTCCAATGAGTACCTTTAGGATTTCACAGGTAATTTTGTGGAATTTGATTTCCAGACTACTCCTCACGGTTTAGGGCCCCTAAAATGCCAGGTCAGTATAGGAACCCTGCAAATGACCCCATTTTAGAAAGAAGACACCCCAAGGTATTCCGTTAGGAGTATGGTGAGTTCATAGAAGATTTTATTTTTTGTCACAAGTTAGCGGAAATTGATTTGGTATTGTTTTTTTTCACAAAGTGTCACATTCCGCTAACTTGTGACAAAAAATAAAATCGTCTATGAACTCACCATAGTCCTAACAGAATACCTTGGGGTGTCTTCTTTCTAAAATGGGGTCATTTGTGGGGTTCCTATACTGCCCTGGCATTTTAGGGGCCCTAAACCATGAGGAGTAGTCTGGAAATCAAATGCCGCAAAATGACCTGTGAAATCCTAAAGGTACTCATTGGACTTTGGGCCCCTTAGCACAGTTAGGGTGCAAAAAAGTGCCACACATGTGGTATCGCCGTACTCAGGAGAAGTAGTATAATGTGTTTTGGGGTGTATTTTTACACATACCCATGCTGGGTGGGAGAAATATCTCTGTAAATGACAATGTTTTGATTTTTTTTACACACAATTGTCCATTTACAGAGATATTTCTCCCACCCAGCATGGGTATGTGTAAAAATACACCCCAAAACACATTGTACTACTTCTCCCGAGTATAGCGATACCACATGTGTGGCACTTTTTTGCACCCTAACTGCGCTAAGGGGCCCAAAGTCCAATGAGTACCTTTAGGATTTCACAGGTCATTTTTGTTTCAAGACTACTCCTCACGGTTTAGGGCCCCTAAAATGCCAGGGCAGTATAGGAACCCCACTAATGACCCCATTTTAGAAATAAGACACCCCAAGGTATTCCGTTAGGAGTATGGTGAGTTCATAGAAGATTTTATTTTTGTCACAAGTTAGCGGAAATTGATTTTAATTGGGTTTTTTTCACAAAGTGTCATTTTCCGCTAACTTGTGACAAAAAATAAAATCTTCTATGAAATCACCATACTCCTAACGGAATACCTTTGGGTGTCTTCTTTCTAGAATGGGGTCATTTGTGGGGGTCCTATACTGCCCTGGCATTTTAGGGGCCCTAAACCGTGAGGAGTAGTCTTGAAACCAACAATGTCGCAAAATGACCTGTGAAATCCTAAAGGTACTCATTGGACTTTGGGCCCCTTAGCGCACTTAGGGTGTAAAAAAAGTGCCACACATGTGGTACCGCCGTACTCAGGAGAAGTAGTATAATGTGTTTTGTGGTGTATTTTTACACATACCCATGCTGGGTGGGAGAAATATCTCTGTAAATGACAATCTTTTGATTTTTTTTACACACAATTGTGCATTTACAGAGAGATTTCTCCCACCCAGCATGGGTATGTGTAAAAATACACCCTAAAACACATTATACTACTTGTCCTGAGTACGGCGATACCACGTGTGACACTTTTTTGCAGCCTAGGTGCGCTAAGGGGCCCAACGTCCTATTCACAGGTCATTTCGAGGCATTTGTTTTGTAGACTACTCCTCACGGTTTAGGGCCCCTAAAATGCCAGGGCAGTATAGGAACCCCACAAGTAACCCCATTTTAGAAAGAAGACACCCCAAGGTATTCCGTTAGGAGTATGGTGAGTTCATAGAAGATTTTATTTTTTGTCACAAGTTAGTGAAAAATGACACTTTGTGAAAAAAAAAACAATAAAAATCAATTTCCGCTAACTTTTGACAAAAAATAAAATCTTCTATGAACTCGTCATACACCTAACCGAATACCTTGGGGTGTCTTTTTTTCTAAAATGGGGTCACTTGTGGGGTTCCTATACCGCCCTGGCATTTTACGGGCCCAAAACCGTGAGTAGTCTGGAAACCAAATGTCTCAAAATGACTGTTCAGGGGTATAAGCATCTGAAAATTTTGATGACAGGTGGTCTATGAGGGGGCGAATTTTGTGGAACCGGTCATAAGCAGGGTGGCCTTTTAGATGACAGGTTGTATTGGGCCTGATCTGATGGATAGGAGTGCTAGGGGGTGACAGGAGGTGATTGATGGGTGTCTCAGGGGGTGGTATGAGGGGAAAATAGATGCAATGAATGCACTAGGGAGGTGATCGGAAGGGGGTCTGAGGGGGATCTGAGGGTTTGGCCGAGTGATCAGGAGCCCACACGGAGCAAATTAGGGCCTGATCTGATGGGTAGGTGTGCTAGGGGGTGACAGGAGGTGATTGATGGGTATCTCAAGGTGTGATTAGAGGGGGGAATAGATGCAAGCAATGCACTGGCGAGGTGATCAGGGCTGGGGTCTGAGGGCATTCTGAGGGTATGGGCGGGTGATTGAGTGCCCTAGGGGCAGATATGGGTCTAATCTGATGGGTAGCAGTGACAGGGGGTGATTGATGGGTAATTAGTGGGTGTTTAGGGTAGATAACAGATGTAAACACTGCACTTGGGAGGTGATCTGATGTCGGATCTGCGGGCGATCTATTGGTGTGGGTGGGTGATCAGATTGCCCACAAGGGGCAGGTTAGGGGCTGATTGATGGGTGGCAGTGACAGGGCGTGATTGATGGGTAATTGACAGGTGATTGACAGGTGATCAGTAGGTTATTACAGGGAAGGACAGATGTAAATAATGCCCTGGCGAATTGATAAGGGGGGGTCTGAGGGCAATCTGAGCGTGTAGGCGGGTGATTGGGTGCCCGCAAGGTGCAGATTAGGGTCTGATCTGATGGGTAACAGTGACAGGTGGTGATAGGGGGTGATTGATGGGTAATTAGTGGGTGTTTAGAGGAGAGAATAGATGTAAACACTGCGCTTGGGTGGTGATCTGATGTCGGATCTGCGGGCGATCTATTGGTGTGGGTGGGTGATCAGATTGCCCGCAAGGGGCAGGTTAGGGGCTGATTGATGGGTGGCAGTGACAGGGGGTGATTGATGGGTGGCAGTGACAGGGGGTGATTGATGGGTGATTGACAGGTGATTGACAGGTGATCAGTGGGTTATTACAGGGAAGGACAGATGTAAATAATGCCCTGGCGAATTGATAAGGGGGGGTCTGAGGGCAATCTGAGCGTGTAGGCGGGTGATTGGGTGCCCGCAAGGGGCAGATTAGGGTCTGATCTGATGGGTAACAATGACAGGTGGTGATAGGGGGTGATTGATGGGTGATTGATGGGTAATTAGTGGGTGTTTAGAGGAGAGAATAGATGTAAACACTGCGCTTGGGTGGTGATCTGATGTCGGATCTGCGGGCAATCTATTGGTGTGGGTGGGTGATCAGATTGCCCGCAAGGGGCAGGTTAGGGGCTGATTGATGGGTGGCAGTGACAGGGGGTGATTGATGGGTGGCAGTGACAGGGGGTGATTGATGGGTGATTGACAGGTGATCAGTGGGTTATTACAGGGAAGGACAGATGTAAATAATGCCCTGGCGAATTGATAAGGGGGGGTCTGAGGGCAATCTGAGCGTGTAGGCGGGTAATTGGGTGCCCGCAAGGGGCAGATTAGGGTCTGATCTGATGGGTAACAGTGAAAGGTGGTGATAGGGGGTGAATGATGGGTGATTGATGGGTAATTAGTGGGTGTTTAGAGGAGAGAATAGATGTAAACACTGCGCTTGGGTGGTGATCTGATGTCGGATCTGCGGGCGATCTATTGGTGTGGGTGGGTGATCAGATTGCCCGCAAGGGGCAGGTTAGGGGCTGATTGATGGGTGGCAGTGACAGGGGGTGATTAATGGGTGATTGACAGGTGATCAGGGGGGATAGATGCATACAGTACATGGGGGGGGGGGTCTGGGGAGAATCTGAGGGGTGGGGGGGGGGTGATCAGGAGGGAGCAGGGGGGGCAGGGGGGGGGATAAAAAAAATAGCGTTGACAGATAGTGACAGGGAGTGATTGATGGGTGATTAGGGGGGTGATTGGGTGTAAACATGGGTCTGGGGGTGGGCAGGGGGGGGGTCTGAGGGGTGCTGTTGGCGATCAGGGGGGGGGAAATCAGTGTGCTTGGTGCAGACTAGGGTGGCTGCAGCCTGCCGTGGTGGTCCCTCGGACACTGGGACCACCAGGGCAGGAGGCAGCCTGTATAATGCACTTTGTAAACATTACAAAGTGTATTATACACTTTGTATGCGGCGATCGTCGGTTTAACATCCCGCCGGCGCTTCCGTATAGCCGGCGGGATGTTGCGGCGGGTGAGCGGCGTCAGGAGCCGGCGGAGGATCGCGTCACGGATGACGCGATCGCTCCGCCCATGCCCTTACAAGGACTGCCGCCTCTGTGGGTGAGCTGGTCCTTGCAGGGTACACTTCCCGGCCGCCGCTGTGCGTTAGGCGGTCGGGAAGTGGTTAAGCCTCCAGCAAGCAACAAAGTATTTTTTCACCAATTTTTTGGTACTTTTTCACACTAGCGTCGTGAGGGGGGGGGGGGGCGGGGAGTGCGACCCGCACCAGGTGGGGTGACCCCGGCCGCCCTTAGCGCTGAGGGAGGGGGCCGCTGTAATGGAGGGGGGAGTCAGCCATGGTGAGGGCAGCCTGACCTCTCCCCGGGCCGCCCTCCGTGCTCCCCCCTCCGAGAGGAGGAGACCAGCGGCAAGTGATCGGTGATTGGAACCAGGGAGATGAGTTACTGACTATTTACAGCGCACCCCTGCGCTAACTCTGCAGTCGGAGGGGGAGCACGGAGGGCGGCCCGGGGAGAGGAAGGGAGGGAGAGGTCGGGCTGCCCTCACCACGGCTGACTCCCCCCCCCCTCCATTATACCTACCTACCTAACCTATACTGGGGGGCAGCTACAAATCTAACCTATACTGGGGGGCAGCTACCTATCTAACCTATACTGGGGGGCAGCTACCTATCTAACCTATACTGGGGGGCAGCTACCTATCTAACCTATACTGGAGGCACCTACCTATCTAACCTATACTGGGGGGCAGCTACGTATCTAACCTATACTGGGGGGCAGCTACCTATCTAACCTATACTGGAGCCACCTACCTATCTAATCTATACTGGGGGGCAGCTACCTATGTAATCTATACTGGGGGCACCTACCTATCTAACCTATACTGGGGGCACCTACTTATCTAACTTGTATTGAGGGCACCTACCTTGCTAGCTAGCCTATACTGGTAGCAACTATACTGGCTACCTATATTGGAGGCACCTACCTAACTAACCTATACTGGGGGCACCTACCTATCTAACCTATGCTGGGGGGCAACTATTCTGGCTACCTATATTAGCCCACTGCCTTACTGTTACACAGTTACATTACAGTTAGCTCCACCCATGTGATGTCACGGCCACACCCATTTTTTGCCACGGCGCGCTTCGCTTTTTTTTGGGGGGGGGGGGGGGGGGTGTCGGTAAATTATCTGCACCGGGTGTCAAATACCCTAGCTACGCCACTGCTTTTTCAGTCACAGAGTGCTGAAAAAATATTTTAAACACAAGATGAAACATCATCTCCTAAGAGAAACCACTTGTGAGGGGCTCCTTAACAGAACAACCTCAAAAAAACTACATCTTCCCCCACATCCCAACGTCTAAATCCCCCTAATGTTGAAAAAAAAGTCCATGTCCTAGTTACCTCTGCTTTAAAGGACACCTGCACTGAGAGGGCTGTGTAGGCTGCCATACAGTGGGATGAGAAACTTTGAGCAACCATTGTTAATCGTCATGATTTTCCTGTATACTGTAAATCGTTGGTTGTTGTTATAAAAAATGTCAGTTAAATACATCATATAGGAGACACACACAGTGATATTTGAGAAGTGAAGTGAAGTTTATTGGATTTACAGAAAGTGCACAATAATTGTTTAAACAAAATTAGGCAGGTGCATAAATTTGGGCACCACAAAAAAGAAATTAATGTTTAGTAGATCCTCCTTTTGCGGAAATTACAGCCTCTAAACGATTCCTGTAGGTTCTAATGAGAGTCTGGATTCTAGTTGAAGGTATTTTGGACCATTCCTCTTTCCAAAACATCTCTAGTTCATTCAGGTTTGTTGGCTTCCGAGCATGGAAAGGTCTCTTTAACTCATACCACAGATTTTCAATTATATTCAGGTCTGGGGAATAAGATGGGCATTACAGGCAGTACAGAATGTTGTACTTGTTCTTGTTCCTCTGCATGAATGGCTTAGTGGATTTTGAGCAGTGTTTAGGGTCGTTGTCTAGTTGAAAGATCCAGCCCCGACGCAGCTTCAGCTTTGTCACTGATTCCTGGACATTGTTCTCCAGAATCTGCTGATACTGAGTGGAATCCATGCATCCTCAATTTTGACAAGCTTCCCAGTCCCTGCACTGGCCACACAGCCCCACAACATGATGGAAATACCACCATATTTTACTGTAGGTAGCAGGTGTTTTTTTTTTTTTGGAATGCTGTGTTCTTTTTCCTCCATGCATAACGCCCCTTGTTATGCCCAAATAACTCAATTTTAGTTTCATCAGTCCACAGCACCTTATTCCAAAATGAAGCTGGTTTGTCCAAATGTGCTTTAACATACCTCAAGCTGCTCTGTTTGTGCTGTGGCGAAGAAAAGGCTACCTCTGCATCACTTTCGCATACAGCATCTCCTTGTGTAAAGTGCGCCGAATAGTTGAACGATGCACAGTGACTCCATCTGCAGCAAGATGATGTTGTAGGTCTTTGGTGCTGGTCTGTGGGTTGACTCTGACTGTTCTCACCATTCGTCACTTCTGTTAATCCGAGATTTTTCTTAGTCTGCCACTTCGACCCTTAAAACAGATCCGAGATGAAAAACTAACTATAACAAGTAACTTGTCTATATATCTTATCTAAAGCTTAGATCATTTACACAGCAAATCTAGCTGCAAACAACTTTAATAGAATATTGATTATTTCTACCTGTGATACAATGACGGCAGCCATGTTGTTTGTAAACATTACACAGAAGCAGGCTTATCTGCATCTTGAGCACTCAGCCTGTGAAAAAAACCTTATCCCCCCCCTCCTCCTCCCTCCTCCCCTATGCCTCTGAAATCAATGGCTAGTAACACCTCCCCCTCCTCCTGCCCAGACTGAGCTCCCATAAGCCCTTGCTACTGCCAAGGCTCTCTGAAAACCTGTGGGCGTGGCTTGTTTAGTTTATAGGGAATTAAAGTATTTAAACAAAAAAGTATTTGGCTTGAGGAATGCCCTGTAAACAATAGGAAAGGAACACAATTATGCAATGAGTAAAAGTTCACCTCGGATCCACTTTAACTTGAACTGAGCCTGTGATCTTCCATGTCCTCAATATGTTCCTAACTGTGGAAACAGACAGCTGAAATCTCTGAGACAGCTTTCTGTATCCTTCCCCTAAATCATGATGGTGAACAAATTTTGACTTCAGGTCATTTGAGAGTTGTTTTGAGACCCCCATGTTGCTACTCTTCAGAGAAAATTAAAAGAGAAGGGAAACTTACAATTACAACCCCCTTAAATACTCTTTCTCACAATTGGATTCACCAGTGTAGGTCAGGGGTCACTGAGCTTACCAAGCCAATTTGAGTTCCAATAATTAGTTCTAAAGGTTTTGGAATCAATAAAATGACAAATTTATGCACCTGCCTAAACAGTTATTGTAAATCCAATAAACTTAATTTCACTTCTCACATATCACTGTGTGTGTCTCCTATATGATATATTTAACTGACATTTTTTATTGTAACAATCAAGACTATTAACAAGGTTGCCCAAACTTTTGCTTCCCACTGTATTCCCTTTTAAACCATTCCAGTTGCCTGGCAGTCCTGCTGATCTACTGTATTTGGCTGCAGTAGTATCTGGATCACACTCCTGAAACAACCATGCAGCTTGCATGTCTGACTAGAGTAAGACCTCATTCACACCTAAGCGGGAATCGCACGATTCCCTCTAACCGCAAACCCCTAGCGTTTTTAAAAACGCTAGTCCTATTCTAGTCTATGGCAGTGTTCTCAATGCCACGATCGTGGGCGTTTTGCGATTATCGCTAATCGCAAACGCGTTATCTGCAGCGGTTTGCTGACGATTCAGGAGTGATTGCAATTAGCATGTATAGAACCGCTAAACGCCAGCAAAACGCTAGTGGTAATCGCTAGCGTTTTGCTATTCCTAGTGTGACTTCCGTTAGACTTCAGTTAGAAACACCTGATCGGCTGCATGCTTGTTCAGGGTCTATGGTTGAAAGTATCAGATGCAGAGGATCAGCGGGGCTGCCAGGCAACTGGTATTCTTAAAAGCAGAGGCGTAACAATAGACCCTGCAAGGGATGCCTCCGCAGGGGGGCCCAGAAGCCACAGGGAGCCCATGGGGGGAAAAGTTTGAGAGACTGACAGCTAAGGGCACCGAGAGAAAAAAACTTATTCTGCTCTCGCACCATTGTTATGTTGACAGCATGTGTCCACCACACAGATAAGGACTCATACACACTCTGGAATTTGTACACTGTCCCTGCTCCCTAGGGTTCGTGAAACACATCTATCTCTCACTGCTGCAAAGATCTGATCACTGCATGTACAACCTAACAAAGAACGGAGTCACATGTTGAATAAAAGTTGTAGACTTTCCCCTTTTCACTCTGAAAGGATTCCTAGATTCTTATCACACAGGCTAATGACCTTATGGCCTCTAATTACTTTTACAACACAGCAGAGTGGAGATTGATGTCTTACTGTTGCTGCTTCATTGAGAGCTTGTTGTCCCAAGATCCTGTAATATGAGTATCAATCAGTGACATTCTGAATGTTTTGCCAAAGTTTCAGTGAATATTATATGTTATGTTCAGCATGTCATTGTTGTTCCTCCATATAGCATGTGCTCTCATGTAGTAAAATAATACGGCTGTTTGTGTATGTGTATGTATGTACTGGGAGCAGAGCTGCAACCAGGGACTTGTCAGCTGCAAGGGGCTGGTGGAAGCCCCGGGTAAGTAGATCTGGGGGTAGCATAGATTGCCTAACATTTCCTATAAGTCTAAGTGTTTTTATCTGCATGGGGAAAACACATTGGTCCTCAGTTTTCCTGTGCAGAAAGCGAGGGGGGTGGGGGGCCCCATCCAAAGTTTTGCAGGGGGCCCAGTGATGTCTAGTTACGCCCCTGCTTAAAAGGAAGTAAATATGGCTTCCGTATCACTAAGTTCAGGTGTCCCCCTCCCCATTTCATCACGTCCCTTGTCCTAGCAATCGCTGTTCTTCTTCCTAAAAAAACCCTTCTTCTTCCTAAAAATCTACTTAGCCTCCATATCCTAGCATTCTCCACACCCAGCACTGAGCTCTAACCAATCACAGACATACTAATCATTCACCTGATCACCTCCTCCTGTGTCTGGTGTCTTCTCTCCATGCTACCGATGCTCCTTCCTGTGTCTGCTTTCCCTGTGTCATGTGACAAATACTAGAAGCCAAACACTAGAGGTTCTGCGTGTACGCCTCTAGTGTTTGGCCTCTGGTGTTTGGCATGACACAGGCGAGTCAGCGACCCAGTAGCAAAGACCCAGGGAAGATCGCTGGAGCAAGGAGAGAAGACATCGGATAGAGGTGGAGACACACTGGTGGACAGGTGAGAGTAAGCTCTGCTGCCAACACTCTCTGTCGCTCGTCCCCATGTTGAACGCCGCTACTGCCGTGCTCCAGACCCACCACTGATCAAGCAATATCTGCCCGCGATCAACCAATTCAATCAATTTCAGCAGAAAATCGATCAGGTATCGTTTGCGGCATAGATTTCTCACAGATTTTATTACAGTGATCGAATCAGCCAGATATCGATGGTAAAAATCTATAAGTGTATAATCACCCTTATGTACTTATGTACTGGCCTGATAAGGTGCTAAGAATGCAGACAAAATCCCTATCCCCAACCTGAACCCCCAGCCTCATATCGGTAATGTAAGCTGCAGACTGTGGCCCTGCCATTTCCTCCTCTCTACATGACAGGTTCTCTTTGCTTGTTTTCCTGCTCTATTAATTGCCATGACTGCTTGTTGGTAAAATCGCTGGTGACTTATTATTACAAAGCATTCTCTATAAGGATCTATGGAAGGGGCCAGACTGTGGAGCATCGCCGCAGACTCTCTGTAGGGTTTGCTAAGGACAGTTCCCAGCCTGTCATTATGTATTCATTGGGGGACGGTATGCAGATATTGAAAAGTGGTGACAATGCAGATTTACGACGGCTATGTTTTAAAAGGTCACGTTAACCAAGAATACAGAAACCTTTAATCTCATCTCTCTGGCTTAATGTATTCCTGGAGGAGTAGAACCTCGCTGGAGATTGCATTGCTCAAGCAGCCAGTTTAATAGAATTAGGAGGCAAACAATGAGGGGAGGAGGTTCAACTCAATTTAAAGTGGAACTGTACTTTCTAAATTAAAGGGGACCGGAACTCAGAACTTCCGCCCTGCTCTAAAGGATAAGCAACTGCATAATAACTTTTACAGAAAAACATTTTTTGTTACAGCTGATACAAATCCTGCAATAAATCTGCAGTGTGCCTACTTCCTGCTTTCCTTCTGTGTTGTGCAAGAGTTCAGGTCCACTTTAAAGGGACATTTAAGCCAGGAATAAAAAAAAATTAGTTTTACTTGCCTGGAGCTCCTACCAGCCCTCGCAGTCACTCACGGAGCCTCCGGTCCCTCGTTGCCAGCTAGTTTTGTTTTCGCTGACAGGCCCTGACAGGAAGTCAGCAGGCTTTCTGCGCCTGCACAGGCCTAGCAATGCGTATCCTTCTTCATGTTCCCATCCTCACTAGCGCCCTGCACAGGCGAAGGATGCTATTGCAGACGAGAACGCAAAGAAAAATACTCGTGGTCAGGACTGTTGGGCCTGTCAGTGAAAAAGAACAAAACTAGCTGAAGGTGAGGGAGCGGAGGCGAGGTGAGTGACTGCAAGGGCACGGGATGGCTAGAGGGGGCTGGTAGAAACCCCAGGCAAGTAAAAGTGATTTTTAATTCTTGGCTTAAGTGTCCCTTTAAGGGCTTTGCCTCTGACACAGGGGACCAAGGTTTGGATCTAGGCTCTTCCTGTTTAGTAAGCCAGCACCTATTCAGTAAGGAGACCTTGGGCAAGGCTCTCTAACACTGCTACAGCTTATAGAGCATAATCCTAGTGGCTGCAGCTCTGGCACTTTGAGTTGCCATATAAATGTCTGTGTTTTGTCTACTGCACACTGAGTAGAGCAGCACATTACATGCAATAGATTACCATCTACTCAACATGCATAGAGGTTTACGCACATAATTTGCATACACCCGATGTGTGTATTTATTCTATAATGCACATTATACTAGCAGCATGCACATTGTGTACATAACGCAGGTTGCACATTGTGTACATAGCGCAGGTTGCACTATGTGCGCAACACATGCTATGTTACTTGCATAAATACCGGTAAAATGTTACCTGCTATCTGCACATATCGGTGTTTAATAAATCACCCAGTAAATCACATGTTCCTTCCGCTATCCTTTAAGTTAGTTTCATTTACAGCAATCCACGACAGGTTTGCTTTCTGAGAATTGAAGCAAATTTCTGTGGTTCGTTTGCTCATTTCAATCTGCGATTTATCACTGTGTAGAATGATACATCTCACCCTGCCTTACCTATTCCTAAATTATAGCCCAGGAATACATGCTGGAGATGAGATTTATATAACCCTCCAGACGATCGTTGGCCTGCACAAGATTTGCGTTATGCTGGATTATAGCGCAGAATACGCTCCCACTCTGACCTTTCCAAAATTGCCCATCCTGATGGAGTCACTGCTTCCATCTTGTATATCTTCTCTTGTTTTAATAGTGTGTCAGAGCCAGGGGACAGGTAAATTTGGCAAGGTGGCAAGTGTAAAATAGCCGAGAGTTAGAAGCTTTGTAATCAATTCCGGCTGTAATGTGCCGACGACAAGTTCAACTTTCTGAAAAATGACGTCCATATATTTTATGACCAGTCCGTGTCTTGCTACTGATAGCCCCAAACTTGTCTATCTGGTGTGGATATGGAAAAGTTTGAAATGGCAGTCAGAACCATACGGAATCATTTACGTGACTTTAACTATGTGTTTGGCATCCGTAGAAAGATGATCTTTCTGCCATACGTGAAATGATGTGTCCTGAAACTTCACTTAGAAAACTTTCCAAAAAACTCTCCCGAAGGAATTAACAACATGAAGTCAGACTTGTCAGCTTTAGGTAGTGGAGAATTCTCCATAAATAAGATGAAGGTCCTAACTTTTAGAAACAAAAAGGTGATTTGGGAGCTGTGCAAACCAGCTACAAGAAGGTGCCGCCATAGACCACAATGCGATGTAGTGGCTATGCAGCGCCGAGTGGGTGATTTGGGCACATGCTATGGGTAAGGTGATAGTGATCAATTACAGCTTTGTATTCCAGTGATTGAGTAAAGGCTCCCGAGTTTAGCTATTAGTAGCTGAGCTCTGGATATCAGGTTTGTTTGGGTGCCGGCAGTCAGGGAACGGCTCCGGAGTTTGGCTATTAGTAGCCAAGCTCTGGATATCGGGTTTGTTTTGGCAATGACAATCGGGGAGTAGCTCCTGAGTTTGGCTATTAGCAGTCGAACTCTGGATATCGGGTTTGATTAGGTGCCAGCAATCAGCTGATGTCTGGATATCATATCATCTACATAGGGGTAGGTTTATATTAGTAGATGTATGCGAGGGATAGCGTTAGGCATACACTCGCTACTTCCTGATTATCAGTAGAGAGTGTATAAGCGGCAATCCAGACCACGAGACAAGACCAGTGGCAAGTGAGCAGCGATTGGAACGGGAAGGGAGCTGAGTTCTCTGTGTGGCCGCGGCTCCCCCCTCCATCATTGCGCCCCCCCAATAGCATTCAGGGCGGTCGCGCACCCGGCCCGCCCCTAGAAATGGCGCTGGGGGTTCATGTTAGGGGTAGAAGAGGGAGAATGTTAATCTAACTAACCAGTGCCCAAGTTTACAAGCGATGGATCAATACATACTCCTTTCATAATATGAGGACTTTTCAGCACATAATTAGAGAAAATACATTTTTCAAAGAAGTTCGGAGAGTGATTGGCAAATTGACCTCTACAACTAGCTTTTATAGGACTGAATCTGTGTAATATTTTCATGCTGTAATGTGTATAGCTATAGAGCACTATTCTATGGCCTAAAAAAATGCATATTTATAGGGTCTTACATGAAATCTGGTATAAGGCCCTTTCACAGTAGGATGTTGCGTTTGATGCGACATTAAAGTCGCACAACGTGCCCCTAATGCCGCGCATTTAGGTTATGAAATTGGATGTTATTTTGCACTGCGTTATGTGTCTCTTGGTGCGCCGTTTTCATATACTGATGGAACGAAAACATTACTGAGCATGTGCAACACACATAACGCAGCAAATTTATTGCTAAACGCACAGCATGCAACACTTTCTAAATATTGCTACACGTTACACACAACGCAAAGTGTGCACTGTAAATGTCGCACAGACTTTGTATTGCTGTGTGTTAGTCTGCGTTATAATTTTTTATAACGTGCGACTTTAACGTCCCAGTGTGAAAGAGGCCAAAGTCTGTAAGATCCGGGATGAACCCTACGGATGACAGTACCAGGGTCGTTTTCAAGCAAATGCATTCCAGGCCATTGCCTGGAGTGCCATTGGTCCTGGGGGCGCCATGCCCCTGATGCAAACTGACTATTGCACACTACTTGCCATTCCGATTTGTGATTTTTAATCGGTACTGTATGCTGCATTTTTTTCCTGCGTTTTTCTTCTTATTTTGAAAGCATTCAGGGTAAATCGGAATCGGAAATGCAAATCGGAATCGCAAATCGGATTTGCAGTGTGCAGGGGGCCTAAGAGTATAAGAGACAGAGGCTCAGCATGATAGCCAGGAATGTTAAAAACTAAATAAAAATAGTAGCCTCCATATCCCTCTCTTTAATTTTTTCTTATTATCTATTTATTAGGCACCATGTTTGTATGTTACTTCTGTAGACAGAAGATAACAACACCACATAAATCATTATAAACAATTACCGGCATTGGCCAACACTTCGCCTGCAGAGCGCCGTGCCAAGGTCACCTGCTGGTGGAGACAGCGGCAGCCCTCAGAGAACACAAGGGAGATAAGCTTACAACACACCACATACATGGGCACCCTATTATGCTGCTATTAGACATTTATAGATGGTTTACATTCTTTATATTTTCCATTTCAATAGCAAAAGTAAGACAAACTTAAATGTAGGTGCTTCAATGCTTCTCATGTCAGAAAGCAGTACTGTGAGACACCCACTGCTAACATTATGTATGCTAGAGGAGTAATGCAAAGCAGGTAAAATTGGTGCCTGAAGTGTCTGGGAATTTGGTGCTCCACCATAGTTTTCAGCAGAGCCGGGACAAATCCTCCAGCACCCAAGGCTGAGACACCAAAGTGCGCCCCTCCATCCCTCCCACCCCAGCCGTCACACACTGATTGCTATTAGTCTAAAAGGTGCCCCAGGGCCCCCAAATCCCCCCAACACCCCCCAACACCTTAATCTCTAGTTGTTTGCAGCCACTGCCATGTATCCAGGGCCAGATTTAGGCGAGGGCCACCTAGGCCATGGCCTAGGGCACCACAGGAGCAAGGGCGAAAAAGCAGCAGGCAAAACTGGTGCAGCATTTGCAAGCTTGCAAATGCTGTCTGTAATGAAGAGAGATCAGGCAAGCATCTGAGCGCGGTACTCTGCTGCTAGCCGCCTGTGCTGCAGCCACCTTGCTCTCTGTGCACGTTGGCGTTGTGGCGGATGGTTACGGACTTGGGCAGCATTGGAGACGAAAGGGGAAGACTAAGCTTCTGCACTAGAGATGAGTAGAGAAGTGAGTGACACTGATGGCTGCTGCGGTGTGGAGGCGAGCTGGCTACCTATACTTAAAGGGGGGGAGTGGGAAAGGGAGGATACCTATACTAGAGGGAACGGAAGGAGGGGGTCACCCGGCTCCCTATACTGGAGAGGGGGGTTATCAGGCTACCTATACTAGAGGGAATCAGGGAGGGAGCATTCGGCTACCTATTCTGTAGGGAAGGGGGAGTGGTCATCTCACTACCTATACTGAAGGGGGGCGGCTGATGACAGTGGCCTTAGACGGTAAAGAGAACAAATCCGGCTCTGCAAGTATCCTCTTTTCTTATTTCTCTCTGCTTCAAACATACTATGGGAATGATAGCTGAGTGAGTTGTGCGCCCCTCCTACACTGCGCCCCGAGGCTGGAGCGTATCTCGCCTCTGCCTTGGCCCCGCCCTGATTTTCAGCACAGCCAAGTGTGCTCCCAACCTTAGTGCCCATTCAGGGCCCGCTCACACTGCTGAGGAAAACGTTGCGTTTAACCTTCTTAGCGTTAAGGAGGAGCCTGACTCATTCTAAAAAAAATAGCTACTACCATTAAGGACGGGTCAGGCTCATCCAGTAATTCCTATTACTCACCTACGATGTCGCTGGCGTGCGGGATTCCTCGCCGCCACCTTGTGGCTTCCCTGCGAGTGCATTTCCAATGTCGTCTTAGCTATCTCCTCTTATTCCTCCTTTGTCCGCTTCCTGTCCCCCGGCAATCACATCCCCCAGCGTGTCCCTCTGATAATACTGCGTGCGCCCCCAGGCTTCAGGCACTCAAAGTGTCATCACATCAGGCAGCAAATTCAATGCAAATATCTGTATTGGATACAATATAAAAAATTGTAAGTGAAAAAAAAAGCTATGGGCAGCACTATTGCCCATAGTAGCAAAGATAAAAAAAAAATTGGAAAAAATGTAAAAAAATAAAATAAAAAAGTGTTCTTTTAGGCTGCTTCCACACAGGGACGTTACAGGCGCATGTTAGTGCAGCCTGTAACGCTCCCCCAACGCACAGCAATGTAACACAAGTGGGCTGTTCACACTGCCCACGTTGCGTTACATGTAACGCTGCACGTTCTCCCGAAAGTGCAGCATGCTACGGCGTTAGAGCGGCTTAAGCTGCGTTAGACTGTCTGCACATGCGCAGTCATGTTGGGGAGGAGCGGAGAGCAGCCAGGCACATGGCTAATTAATATTCACTGCACGTTGTGACGTGCAGTGTTTACTTCCTGGAGCGGCCGCTCTGTGCGGTGATTGGCCGGCGGGACCACATGATGCCACATGCGCACAAGAGTACGCATCACGGACGCCAGAGTGAGCTGCACAACGCGGCTCACTGTGACGTCCACATAGCAGAGCACCAGGCCTTGCGTTAGGTGCACGTTATGCGACCTTAACGTAGCACCTAACGCAACGTCTTGGTTTGCAAGTAGCCTTAATATTGTATGCATGATTGCGGACAGCTTGCAATACCGCAACTTCCCCCAAAATGCTTACATTATAAAGAATCACTTAAACAAAATTGTACCACTTTTGGTACAAAAATTGCAGATAAATTAAACGTCAGGGAGGTTAACAAAATGCAGTTAAACACGTTAACGGATGGTAAATGACTCCTATGTTATCACTAGGATGCGTTTACTCTGTGAACAATGCAGCTGCCAGACTGCAAATGCAAAATGCCAAGTTCAAATCAGATGCAATGCAAGCCTGTGGGAACGGACAGTGTCTGTTCCCATTCGGATCAGCTTATTTCAGCGCGCGGCTCTCAGAGCGGAGCGGCGAAACTGGGCGCCCCATAGCAGCAATACTATGCTGCGCGGGGCGCGTAGCGGTATTTTGGGGCTCTGGCGGCTGCCAGACCCCGAATTACATCTCCCTCCGAGTTGCGACAACTCGGAGGGGGAATAGTTCTTAACGCTGCCTCTGAGTTTAGCCCCAGCAGTGAGAGCCGTCATTTGGCTCTCACCGCGCCGAACTGAGCGGCGCCGAAACAATATGCACCCGCTCCCACTAGTCATCTTGCTGCATGGAATACACTACCTTTCGTGTCGAAGTTTGGAGCCCCCGATGATCAGGAAGTATAGGATAGGAAGTTAATGTGGACCAATGAGAATCCTCCCTGTTGCTAGGTAAGATTCACTTAAAGAGACTCTGTAACAACAAAAACCTCCCCTGAGGGGTACTCACCTCGGGTGGGGGAAGCCTCCGGATCCTAATGAGGCTTCCCACGCCGTCCTCTGTCCCACGGGGGTCTCGCTGCAGCCCTCCGAACAGCCGGCGACAGAGCCGACTGTAGCTTCAATATTTACCTTTGCTGGCTCCAGCGGGGGGGCGCTGTGGCGACTTTCGGCACGGAAATAGATGGAAATACCCGATCTCCGTCGGGTCCGCTCTACTGCGCAGGCGCCGGAAACTTGCGCCTGCGCAGTAGAGCAGACCCGACGGTGATCGGGTATTTCTGCCTACTTCGGCGCCAACAGCCATCAGAGCGCCTGCGCAGGAGCCAGGAAGGTAAATATTGCGTCACGGCTGTACGGAGGGCTACAGCGAGACCCCCGAGGGACGCAGGACGGCGTGGGAAGCCTCATTAGGATCCTGAGTCTTCCCCCACCCGAGGTGAGTACCCCCCAGGGGCCGTTTTGTCGTTACAGTTCCTCTTTAAGGGTTTTTTTTTTCAAGCCAACAGGAAGCCCCGTGCTTCCTGTTCTCTGGGCAAGCGGCGAACAAGCAGGGAAGCCGCGGACAACGAGAAAAGCAGCAAAGGTGGCAGTGAACAGATGAGCGTACGAGTGGCAATGCAAACGCAGCGGCCAGCGTAAACAGCGGAAGCGCATCTTCTCACCTCCTAAACAGATGCACTTACTGCAGCATTTACGCTTTAGTTTGCATTCCTAGGCCCATATGCAATTCACTTTTTCTCCTCGGTTTTCTCCAAGGTGATATTTTCATACCTTATTAATAAAATGCCTTTTAAGCCAGAGGCAAGCATGAAAATACTCAGAATACTTTTGACGGTACTTTTACGCCTGCTTTTGGTATTTTTCAATTGCAGAGTGCTGAAAAGTTATTTTATACAGAAGATGAAAGATTCTCTCCTAGGAGAAAACTCAGGTGAAAAAATAAATTGCATATGGGCCCTAGTACCATATCTATATATGTTAATAATAATAATAATAATAATGTTCAATCCTAACTGCAAACACCAAAAATTTGAGGTGTTCTCTACCAATCTCATAGGCTTTGCTGCCACCTAGTGGAAAGCAGCAGAAAAGCAACCTTAAAAAAAGTGACAGAAATACGGAGGCTCCATTTCTGGCTTCTTTAGGAAGAGTTCACACTTATTAAATATCACATCTGAATTTAAATGTTCCAAAAACATGATTGCCTCACATGTTAGGTATTTCACTGGCATCTCATTCTATTTGCGATTGTTTACAAATGCTACATGAATACCAATGAAGCTAATTTACATGAAAAATACATCTGATCAATTTCTAAAGTGCATCCAATTGTACGGTCTAAATGCAATTTTTCTTTCCATTGACATGCATTGAAACACAAATCACACACGGAAAAAAACAGACCTGCTGTCCAAATGTTAAATGCAGAAAATTTACAAAGACAATGCAATGCCATTGAGATCAGAGGCGTATCTACAGGGGGTGCAAGCATGGCTCATGCCGTGGGCGCCACAGCACCATGGGCGCCATGTCTGCCCCTGTGCTACGCCCCATGACTCCCTGTCACTCAGAACTCAGATCAATTCTGTTATTTGGAGATAAGAGATATTTCCAAAAAAGTAACTTCAGCAATATCCCGAGCCAAAAAACACAGGCAACCATAACACATGTACATGAGAGAGGATGCAGTTTTTAGAGGGAAAGGGGGCTCCGACCAGGGGTGGGGGCGCAATTTCAGTGTTTACTATAGGCTCTATATTACCCAGATACGCCCCTGATTGAGATACATTACATCTGTAGCAAACGCATTTTGCATTTTCGCAAATTGCAAGTGAATTTTAAAGGTACACTATCAAGCCAAGTGATCTAAAATGACAATGTACAAATAATGTCTAAGTGGCTGTGTAAACATTTTCCTACTTTTCATGTTAAATATCAGAGGCAAAAGCTTTAATTCATTTTGTGTAGGATTTGGCTTTATTGGGACAAATCATTCTCAAAAGGGGTGTCTTTTTCAATGCACAGACAATGTTGCATATCAGACTACAAAGTATGTTTCTCTGAAAGCAAAAAAAAGCATGAAAAGCTGTGGTGTCAGACAATTGCAACTGTTTATAACAAGTTACATTTCCGCTGCTCTCCTTAGACTCTTCGGTCAGAGACACAGGACACAGGACTTTCTCTCACATACAGGTTTAATAGATGCACTGTGAGGGAATTCCCCCTCCCCTTATGGCAGATTAGAGCAGACTTCCATCAGTTTAGAGTGAAAGCAATTTGATACAGTAAACAAAAGATAATCAAGTTACTTGTATTCATCATTATTTACCAGCACTTCAGCACTCTCTCAATCCCAGGTTAAAAAAACATGTTAATCAATATAGTATTCCATTAATAAAAGTGAACTATGCCTCAGTTGAAAAACAAGCAGGAGTAATGACTCTTTGAACTTTTTCAGCACAAAAATGCTATTGTCAGGGTTTTTTGGGCCAAATATCAGGGTTTTGCCTTTTGTTCACTGTTCAGGACATATATTTAACTTCCTTTTGCATAGATAACAAAGCTATTTTTTTAACTCTTGCTTTATTCAAAAACAGAAAGGGAATTCAGATACTTTCTTAGCAGGGCTAATGCTATATGTACTAAAGTTTACCTCATTATTAGATAAGCCCTCATTCGCTGCTTGTGAACTGCCGGGAGGGGCCAAGGAGACTGACAATGTGTTCTCACGCTGTGACTGGCTGGCGCCGCACGCTGATAATGCATAGCCAGCCAGTCACAGCACAAGAGCACAATGCCAGTCAATGAGCAGACCTCATAATCTAATATTGCCTGGATTCTCCAATTCAGTGGCGTAGCAATAGGGAATGCGGAGATTGCGACTGCGCCGAGCCCTTGGGCCAGAGGGGCCCGGTAGGGCCCTCCCTCAACTGCAGTATTAGCTTTTTATTGGTCCTGTGCTGGTAATAATCACTTCTATAGATGCTTTGAATAGTAGTAATCATTAACAAACTGTTTCCCATCCCCTTCTTGCACCTCTGACACTGTGGTTGTACACACCCGCCTTCAGCGTGCGCTCTGATTGTTGGCCTGTGAGTTATCGCACCTTGGAACCCCTCGGCTGGGTGAGAGGAGCTGGCATGATTTGTGGATCTGAGGATACACTCCGGAGGTCGTGATGACAACAGGAGCCGGTGTTTTGCAGCGCTCAGATTGGTGAGATCACCCCTTTATTGCAGCCAGAGGGCGGATGTAGCTTGTGACAAGGGAACTTTTTTTATGCAGCAGTTGCTGTAATCTTGGATACCTGGACTCTTTGCCACCTTCTTGGATGATACATAATGCATATAGGGGACCCCCAACTGATGGTCTACTGCCAGGCATGGTGCACTTTGGGCATGACTGCGCAGACGACGAGTGTGATAGATGTGTTTTATATCTCTGGCCAGAGAAAGCATATGCATATTCACTGCACAAACAGCTGGCTTATGAGGCTATCTGCCAGGCCTGTGTTTTTAACTTTTTGTATTGATTGGAACTAGTGTGGTAAATGTGTGTGTTTTTGTACGAGATTTGATCTTTCAGATTTGTGTATTAATAAACAATTTTGTATTCCTTGATGATGTGGTAGCCCAAGCTTTTTTGTTTTTTTCTATAAGCAGGGCCGGATGTAGGCCAATGCCTCCTAGGCCGTGGCCTAGGGCACCGCAGGAGCAAGGGCACCAAAGCAGCAGACTAAACTGGTGCAGCATTTGCAAGCTTGCAAATGCTGCAATGAAGGGATATCCAGCTAGCGCCTGACTGCAGTACTCTGCTGCTAGTCAACTTTGCAGCAGCCACCTTGCTGTCTGTGCACATTTACATTGTGGCCGGTGGCTATGGACTTGGGCAGCATTGGAAATGGAGGGGAAGAGGAAGCTTCTGCACTGAGATTGGAGAAATGAGTGACGCTGATGGCTGCTGCGGTGTGAAGGTGAGCTGGCTACCTATACTGAAAGAGGGGGGGGGGGGGGGAGTCGGAAAATTAGGGATTATGGGAGTTATCTGGCTACACACACTGGAGGGAAGGGGGGACGGGTCATCTCGCTACCTATACTGAAGGGGGGCGGCTGGTGACAGTGGCCTAGGGCGGTAAAGAGTACAAATCCGGCCCGGTCTATAAGTATATACAGGGCTGCGTCACGCTGTATATTTTGGTGAGAATAAGGTATAAATTAGTAACTGGCATTGATCTGTGCATTAATTAAGCTATTTCTGTTAAACACTGTGGCTGTCCTTGGCAGGTTTTTGTGCGCCATAACAATTGCATAGTCCCCAACCGTCCCGTTTTCGTCGGGACTGACCTGATTTGGGAGGGCTCTCCCGCTATCCCGCTATGACCCCCCAGTGTCCCGGCTGGCTGGGGGGTCAGATGCAGGAGCGGACTCACTATTGGGGCAGGAAGGGAGGCAGCCAGTGAAAGGGAGCTGGTGGCAAAGCGGCGGAGAAGGGGGGAAGTCTCCCCCCCTTACCTCACCTTGGGGCTCCCTTTCCTGGCTCTCCCTTCCGGATTTATGCGTCTCCTCCGATGGCGCAGCGGCTGACAGCGGGCGGAGTGGACTTACCGCTGTTACGCAGCCGCCGGAGAGAGCTGTGATCTGTGCGCCGCAAGTCTGGTCTACTCAAGACCAGACTAGCGGCGCACAGATCACAGCTCCCTCTGCCGGCGTCTGCGTAACAGCGGTAAGTCCTCCCCGCCCGCTGTCAGCCGCTGCGCCATCGGAGGAGACGCATAAATCCGGAAGGAAGAGCCAGAAAAGGGAGCCCCAAGGTGAGGTAAGGGGGGGAGACTTCCCCCCTTCTCCGCCGCTTTGCCACCAGCTCCCTTTTACACTGGCTGCCTCCCTTCCTGGGGGCACCTATACACCTGGCTATACTGGGGAGATCTATACACCTGGCTACATATACTGGGGGCACCTATACACCTGGCTACATATACTGGGGACACCTATACACCTGGCTGCATATACTGGGGAGACCTATACACCTAGCTGCATATACTGGGGACATATACCTCTGCCTACATATACTGGGCACATATACCCCTGGCTACATATACTGGGGACACCTATACACCTGGCTGCATATACTGGGGGAACCTATACACCTGGCTACATATACTGGGGACATATACCTCTGGCTACATATACTGGGCACATATACCCCTGGCTACATATACTGGGGACACCTATACAGCTGGCTACATATACTGGGGACACCTATACACCTGGCTACATATACTGGGGACACCTATACACCTGGCTACATATACTGGGCACATATACACCTGGCTACATATACTGGGGACATATACCTCTGGCTACATATACTGGGCACATATACCCCTGGCTACATATACTGGGGACACCTATACAGCTGGCTACATATACTGGGGACACCTATACACCTGGCTACATATACTGGGGACACCTATACACCTGGCTACATATACTGGGCACATATACACCTGGCTACATATACTAGGGACATATACCTCTGGCTACATATACTGGGGACATATACCTCTGGCTACATATACTGGGGACACCTATACACCTGGCTATACTGGGGAGACCTATACACCTGGCTGCATATACTGGGGAGACTTAAAGACAACTGGACGAATATATTTGTCCAGTGTATTTGTGGAGAGTGCACCTCTAGTTTGTTACTAAATGAGGCACATGTGGTATCATTTTAACAGGGACAAGTTGTAGAATACATTTTGGTGTGTCTAAAAGCTGTGACCCACCTCACATGAAAAATAGGTAGGGACAAACTCAATAAAACATAAAAAGTAATTCAGAATTATAATCAAACTTGGGAAAGTTTTAGCAACGCTACAAGAGACATATGTGATATCATTTTAACCGTGATAGGTAATAGAATACAGTTTAAAGAGTTTTAGGGTTGAGGCCCATGCCTCCTGTATTCTTTTTAGTCACAAACTGAATCAAAAGAAATTAAAGTTTGCATATTCTGTACCAAAATAAAATACTTGTAAAATGAAAACAAAATGACAGAATATAAAAGAAAAAAACATATATTGTTACTGTAGGAACCTGGCTTTTTAAAATATGTATTCCATGAGGGTATATTACTATTATTTTTGAAAATAAGGTCTTGTAATCATCCGTAGTGTACAATGAGAAAGCAAAAAACAAAAAATGACACCTTTATTTCCAAATACAATATTGTCACCATACATTGTGCTAAGAACATATTCTACATGTTGCAATAACCAGGATGGATGAGCAAATAAAATTAGTGTTTTTAACTGATAGTCAGCACTGTTTAATGTAAAGCTATAATGGATGTAATTGGAGAGTTTGTTTTTTCTATTTTTTCGTTTATTTTCCCTTTAAAATGCATAGAAAATGAGGTGATTACTAAACAAAATTACCACACACTGAAAGCCTAATTTGTCCTGAAAAAAACAATGTATAGATCATTTAGGTGTGATAAGTTGTAATAAAGTTATTGGCCAATGAATGGAAGCAGCGCCTGTATGTGAAAATTGCTCTCGGGCTGAAGTGGTTAAATTGATATATTACTAATTTTAAAATGTTAATATGAAGGAAAATGAACCAGGATAGAAAGGACCAGTGTGGTTTGAATTATAAAACCACATATTTTTCTTAGGAAATCTTTATGGTATGCGTGACTAGGGGTGTGACGGGGGCATGATCAGGGGTGTGGCAGGGGCGTGGCTTAAGTGTCCCTCTTTCTCATCTCAAAATGTTGGGAGATATGCAATTGTTACGTATAGAGTGCTTGGGTGGCTCAATGTAAAACTTGCACCGGGGCCCATAGCTCTTTAGCTACGCCACTGCTCCAATTGCTATTAAGTCACATGCATGAAAAAAAGGGCGCCAGGAAAAAAGGGCCAGGCTGGATAACGAAATAGCGCCGGTGGATAATGAAATCTCAATAACGATAAACATCATTAACAAAAATGGTTAACGATAAATACGGTTTTAAAACAGATGGGACTTGATAACGAAAATATATTAACATTAAAAATGTAACGTAATTCAACAATACAGCTTAACCCAACCCTATTCTTACACAGAACCCTCCCCTGGTGGTGCCTAAAACTAACCACTCCCCTGGTGGTGCCTAACCCCCCCGGCGGTGCCTAACCCTAACCACCCCCCTGGTGGTGCCTAACCCTAACCACCCCCCTCCTCCGGTGTTGCCTAACCCTAACCGTCCCTGGGTGGTGCCTAACCACTCCTCCGGTGGTGCCTAACCCTAACCACTCCCCCTGCAGAAACACCCTTTTACACATAGAACCGATAAAATCTTTGATAACATAAAATCTGTACATACAAACAAAATAATATGACAAAAACTATAACGTAGCAAGCTTCTAAAATGATAACATACTTCAAAAACTTTAATGTTCTAATGTTGTTAACGATATTTAACGGGCGCCCTTTTTTCTGCTTTTTTCGCTGGATTAACGATAATTGCATTAGAGCCTAAGGTGCGCCCTTTTCGTCCTCTAGTTGCCGACGCCCTTTTTTCCAGCTTCCTTTTAGGACACCTTGAGTGTCTTTTATGCCCACTAGTATTAGGCAGTCAAAGGTGTACCCCAAATAGTATTATGTAGCCAGAGGTTTCCCCCAGTATTTGGCACCTCGAGGTAGCCCCCCAGACCCCAGTATAGGTACTGAACATGTAATTGGTAAAAGGGGCGTTTCTGAAGTGCCCAAAAATTATTTTAAAGACCCTATTCGATGCACATTAAACACTTGCTTCTGTTTTTCACAAAAAAACAGTCCTCAACAAAAGTAGTAAGGAGGCACCTCCAGCGTGCTCAAGAAAGATTTACCTACCTGGCTACTATCCCAATGAATCAGAACGGGCAAACAAGAAGTAAATTTACTCACCCGCAGGACCATAAATTGTTAACATCCTGAAACCCCGCCACAATCAGCAAAACTGTCATGGCAGTTTTTGCCCAGAGCCTTCCTGAAGAAGTCTGGAGCTATGTGGCCACCCCTGTGTTGCCGTGGCCTGACACCAGCTTGGCCACTGCAGCCGACTAGATGCCTGCCTAGCAGCGGAAACCTCTGACTACTAAATCTTTTTGGGGTACACCTTTGCCTATCTAATTCTATCCCCCATGCCAGACAAAAACAATGTATGCTATTCCACTTACAGGCAGGCAGCGACGGCTCCAGCTTCAGATTTTTTTTTGGGGGGGGGGGGGC
Organism: Hyperolius riggenbachi; assembly: GCF_040937935.1. Lineage (NCBI taxonomy): Eukaryota > Metazoa > Chordata > Amphibia > Anura > Hyperoliidae > Hyperolius > Hyperolius riggenbachi. Next base: position 60,333,442 of record NC_090651.1, read on the forward strand.
TTAAAAGGAGCACAATGGCTGGCCAGCGGGGCTTACGGGGGAAATTTGCGGCGCGCGAAGTAAATGCACGTGATGACAGACAGCGTTTCACCAGTAAATGCACGTAATGACAGACAGCGTTTCCCCAGTAACTGCACGTATGAGAGACAGCGTTTCACCAGTAAATGCACATAATGAGAGACAGCGTTTTACCACTAAATGCACGTAATGACAGACAACCTTTCACCAGTAAATGCATGTAATGAGAGACAGCATTTCACCAGTTAATGCACATAATGACACAGCGTTTCCCCAGTAAATGCATGTAATGAGAGGCAGCCTTTCACCTGTAAATGCACGTAATTAGAGACTGCGTTTCTCCAGTAAATGCACATAAGAGACAGCTTTTCACCAGTAAATACACATAATGACAGACAGCCTTTCACCAGTAAATGCATGTAATGAGAGACACCGTTTCACCAGTTAATGCACATAATGACAGACAGCGTTTCCCCAGTAAATGCACGTAATGAGAGAAAGCGTTTCACCAGTAAATGCACATGAGACAGCTTTTTACCAGTAAATGCACGTAATGACAGACAGCTCTTGCCAGTAAATGCATGTAATTAGAGATAGCGTTTCACCAGTTAATGCACATAATGACAGACAGCCTTTCACCAGTAAATGCACATAATGACAGACAGTCAGTGTCCCCAGTATAGGTCGCCAGGTGTATAGCTATCCCCAATATATGTAGCCATGTGTATAGCTGTCCCCAGTATATGTAGCCAGGTGTATAGCTGTCCCCAATATATGTAGCCATGTGTATAGCTGTCCCCAGTATATGTAGCCAGGTGTATAGCTGTCCCCTGTATATGCAGTCAGGGGTATATGTGCCCAGTATATGTAGCCAGGGGTATATGTCCCCAGTATATGTAGCCAGGGGTATAGATGTCCCCAGTATATGTAGCCAGGGGTATATGTCCAAAGTATATATAGCCAGGGGTATATGTCCCCAGTATATGTAGCCAGGGGTATAGGTGTCCCCAGTATATGTAGCCAGAGGTATATATGCTCAGTATATGTAGCCAGAGGTATATGTCCCTAGTATATGTAGCCAGAGGTATATGTGCCCAGTATATGTAGGCAGGCGTATATGTCCCCAGTATATGTAGACAGGGGTATATGTGCCCAGTATATGTAGTCAGGGGTATAGGTGTCCCCAGTATATGTAGCCAGGGGTATATGTGCCCAGTATATGTAGCCAGGGGTATATGTGCCCAGTATATGTAGGCAGGAGTATATGTCCCCAGTATATGTAGTCAGGGGTATATGTCCCCAGTATATGTAGGCAGGGGTATAGGTCCCCAGTATATGTAGGCAGGAGTATATGTTCCCAGTATATGTAGCCATGGGTATATGTCCCCAGTATATGTAGGCAGGGGTATATGTCCCCAGTATATGTAGGCAGGAGTATATGTTCCCAGTATATGTAGCCAGGGGTATATGTGCCCAGTATATGTAGCCAGGGGTATATGTCCCAGTATATGTAGGCAGGAGTATATGTCCCCGGTATATATAGTCAGGGGTATATGTGCCCAGTATATGTAGCCATGGGTATATGTCCCCAGTATATATAGTCAGGGGTATATGTCCCAGTATATGTAGCCAGGGGTATATGTCCCTAGTATATGTAGCCAGGGGTTTTAGGGTGGGCTGACAGTTTGTCAGCTGGGGCTTAAGCCTGGGTAAGCCCCAGTGTAGCGCCGCCACTGCAGGCAAGTGGTTGAGTAAAGGTAGCCATACATCTAGCGATGATGGGCAGATTCCACCAAGAGACAAATCTCTCTCTAATTAAAACCCCCTGACAGTATGATTATTTCTGGATTTTGGAGTCTTTTTAAAAGGTTTAAGTCCCTAAAATCAGGAAATAATCATGCCATAACCAACCCGAAGCTGTCCCTCTAATGTTCAATGTTCTCCCCCACCCACCCCGGTGCCCAGTGCAGTACACATTACTTGGCCGCTTCCACCACTGGCTCCATACTCCATCCATACACACGCCCCACGTGGTTTCTGGTATAATCTGGGCAAGTATGTGATGTCATACATGCGCCCACGTGTACGTCGGCAAACACATGGGGTGTTTGTATGAACGGAGGATGGAGCCAGCGGCAGACACTGACAGGTCACCTATACTGCACAGGGGGGCACATTGAACATTTGGGGGGAAAGCGTTGGGGGTTTCATCACGTCACTTGTCACGATATTGCTCGACATTACCACCGTGCACCCGACTGACTCCGATGACTCGACATCTTGCAGCATGTCTGATCTACATGCTCAGCCTGAAATTGGTCACACTGTTGGTTGGGCATGCGCTTGGTGGTGCCGGTTTTCATCCAATTCGATTATATTGATTGAATTGGATGGTTGATCGGCCGCCAAGTCGTCTGATGTTGTATGACCACCTTAACTTTACTTTTTAATCTGATTTATTGGGACACTAGGCAGGCAGGTAATTTATGCTTGAGCACGCAGGAAGTTCTTTTTAAAGAGAATCTGTACTGTCCGATTTGTACAATAAAAAACATACCAATCGAGTCACTGTGATCTCCTGGATCCCTCTTTGCCGTTTCCGCAGCTCTCCGCCGTGATCCTGGCTTTTAATCGCCAGTTTTAGGCAATGTTTACAAACAAACAACATGGTCCCTAACCAGGAAGTGATGTATGTATATATATATATATATATATATATATATATATATATATATATACATACATATATACATATACAGAGGGTGCTGCAGCACACAACAGGAAAACAGTGACAGGGGCTTTGCATAGTATTGCATAAAATTCGGTTTGTGCTGCTCATCCCTTGGCTTATGTGATTTTCCCCTGTGAGCGTGCATGACCACACCCATCTCTAGCACAGTTAAGCATATAAATGAGCGGTGCTCATAGTTCAGTTAGTAGCTAGTATAAGGTGAGGTGTTTTTAATTTCATTTCTCCCATTTAGCTGACCCCTGGGCTTTTGGCATGGTTCCCACTAGAACGCTGATAGAGACTGGCATTTTTGCCTGTTTAGAGTAGGACTCACCAGATCGGGGACACTTTGGCGCAGTTGGTGAGCTTAAACGCGTTAAAGCGTAACCAAGAGCCCCTGTCACTGGTTTCCTGTTGTGTGCTGCAGCACCCTCTGTATTTATATATGTCTTATGGAGTCTGGGGACCTCCAGCGCTGCGTGCATGCTTTGCATAGTATTGCATAAAATTCGGTTTGTGCTGCTCATCCCTTGGCTTATATTTTATATATATATATATATATATATATATATATATATATATATATATATATATATATATATCTCATGTTACAGTATACTACAAGTTTTCATTACATAGTGAATTTACTCACAGTTTCTCAGCATGGGCAGCTCCCTCCCCCCTCAGACAAGCTGAAATTGAGAGCAGCGACCTGTCTGTGAAGGATGAACAAAGCACACACACAGAGCCTGTAGGGAGTGTGCAGGGGGCGTACATAACTTCTTCCTATCACAGCAGAGGCAGTGCATTCCTCTCTTGGTCGACAAAGCTTGACAAAGAAAAGAAGATTAGATATATTACAGAGACAGTGCAACTAGAAAAGGCTGCACAAATCGAGCCCACCTTAGAACAGGTATAGGAACTTATAGGTTAGAAGAAATAAGGCTGAGAATTTTGTTACAGAGTCTCTTTAATGGAATCTGGTTACCTGTCTAGGAAGCATCGTATTAGCATTGTGCCGCCTTATAAGGCCATTCAGTTACATAAAGAACATTTGCAACAGCCATCCGTAGTCCGGTAAACATACACAGAGCAGAAATGTGTGTCTATTCCAAACATAAATATACTTGATAAGAGATAAGCAGGTGTGTTTGCCACCTCGCCCAGCTCCTTAGTAACAACAGAAAGGAAGCCGCAGCTTACATAACGACATTCACGTTACACTATAATACTCAAAATACTATTGATCATTTTGTGTTTTTTTACCAGATTTTGAACGGAAAGACTGCTACGCTAACACACAGTTTGGGGCTTGTGTTGCTGGATGTACCCAGTGACAGGTTAGTAATGTTATTTCTTCCTGCAAGCAATGTATTGTTTTGTGTTCAGACCCTATTCAGGGCTCGTTTCCACTATAGCGAATCCGCATGCGGGCACTGCATGCGGATTCGCATACTCAATGTTAGTGGATGGGGCTGTGTCCACGTGTGTGGCGGCGGCGGCGTTTTCCGGTGCGGGAAAAATCTGCACGACAGGGTCGTCAGATTTCGCGTGCGGCAGGAATGCGGGCAAATCGCCACTAATGCATTCAATAGGGAAATCGCATGCGGCTTTGTCATGCGGATTTCCCCGCGATTTCGCACGAAAGGCAATGGAACTTTACACAGGCAGTGACATGGTTAAATTTGCCTGGCTCCTTGCCATGCGAAATCGCATGCGAAATCGCGGGTAAATCCGCACGGGGAAACGCAGCCGCATGCGATTTCTTAAGCGGTGGAATCCAGGCGATTCCGCACCGCTACAGTGGAAACGAGCCCTGAGTTGTGTCTGACTCTTTGCAACCCCATGGACCATGCAAAGCCCCTGTATCCTGGAGGAGAGAAGGTGCTGTGTATGGAGGAGAATAGATTCCACGTATAGAGGAGAGGAGATGCAGACAGTATATGGTGGAAAGGAGCAGCTATCTATGGAAAAGAGGAGCTGTTGTGTATGGAAGAAGGGAGCTGCTGTGTATGGAGGAGGGTAGCTGCTGTGTATGGAGGAGAGGACCTGCTGTGTATGGAGGAGAGGAGCTGCTGTGCATGGAGGAGAGGAGCTGCTGTGTATGGAGAAGGGGAGTTGCTGTGTATGGAGGAAAGGAGATGCTTTGCATGGAGGAGAGAAGATGCTGTTTTTTTGAGAAGTGGGGGTGCTGTGCATGGAGGAGGAGAGTTGCTGTGTATGGAGGAGGGGAGTTAATGTGAATGGATGAAAGGACATGCTGTGTATTGAGGCGAGAAGATGCTGTGTATGGAGGAAAGGAGATGCTGTGTATGGAGGAGAGAAGATGCTGTGTATGGAGGAAAGGAGATGCTTTGTATGGAGGAGAGAAGATGCTGTATATGGAGGAAAGGAGATGCTGTGTATGGAGGAGAGAAGATGCTGTGTATGGAGGAGAGAAGATGATGTGTATGGAGGAAAGGAGATGCTGTGTATTGAGGAGAGAAGATGCTGTGTATGGAGGAAAGGAGATGCTTTGTATGGAGGAGAGAAGATGCTGTGTATGGAGGAAAGGAGATGCTGTGTATTGAGGAGAGAAGATGCTGTGTATGGAGGAAATGAGATGCTTTGTATGGAGGAGAGAAGATGCTGTGTATTGTAAATTTACCAATGCTAGTAAATATAGGAAAACCCTCTTTGAAAGTTTTCCAGATGTACAGATGAAGTTGTGATATGTACAATGTGGAATGGACCGTACCACTAATAATTCCTGACAATCTGTGGAACCAACATGTCAGACCACACATCCCCGCCTAGAGCCAGAGAGAAAATACCTGAAACAATTGTAAAGATTATTGCGAGCAAATATGTCAGATATCCTGTGCACAAATATGAAGGGTAAGTGTCATATGTTTATTTGAAGTGGTCTGACAGCTTTGTAATAAAATAAGCCTCCAACAGTCACGTAGGCCTGGGACCCACTAGGAGTGCTTTTGTGGCGCTTGCCGATTGCTGGAGATTGGCCAAGCGCTACACCAGTGGATCTGTTTGGGAGAGGTCCCACTGGCAGCATTAGATTGCAGTAGCCAAATAGCAATTTGATCGCGACTAGCAGGCTGCTTGTAAATATAAGGGGAAAAAAATCCCCTTTGTTTACAAGTGTACATCGCTGCCGGGGGCCGCAGCGCTGTACGAGATCGGCGATCCCCGGCCTCTGATTGGCCGGGGAGCTCCCTCCTCTCATAGGCTGATGCCTATGAGAGGCGGAACAGGACAGATCGCCGTCCTGTTCCAAATTAGATGACGGAGGGAAGGGAGGAAGGAGAGGGAGGGGGATGGGGAGAGAGAGAGACTCATAGAGGCTGTGAAAATAAATAAATAAACAAAGCCTGCAGCGATCGGACCCCTCCGACGGCATGTCCCCTTAGGGACAAAAAAAGGAGGTGAGTCCGATCGCTGGGCACCTAAGCTGGGCTGTGCAGGAGGCTGAAAAGCCTGCACAGCCCAGCACTGCAAAAATGAGCCTGGTCTTTAGGGAGGGGGGGGGGGGGGGCTACCACTGCGGTCGTCAAGTGGTTAAAGTGGACCTGAACTCCAGCACAGAACATAAGGAAAACATAGAGAAATGAACCCTGTTTGTATTTAGAGAGTTTAGCCCAGGCATGGGCAAACTCGGCCCTCCAGCTGTTACGGAACTACAAGTCCCACAATGCATTTGCCTTTATGAGTCATGACTGTGGCTGTCAGACTCCTGAAATGCATTGTGGGACTTGTAATTCCTTAACAGCTGGAGGGCCAAGTTTGCCCATGCCTGGTTTAGCCTGTCTAATTCCCCATCATTTGTGTCTAATCACAAGTTGTAATTTGATCTCTCCCCTGTGTCAGCTGACTGCCAAGGAAGATAAACTCATTTGAAAGAATAGGATGTCTGCTTCCATGAAAGCAGGGAGTAGACACATTGCAGATTTACTGCAGGAATTCTGTCAGCTGTAACAAATAAATGTTTTTCTTTAAAGGTTAATATGCTGTTGCATATATTTTACAGCAGAGAGGCAGTTCTGATTTCAGGTCCGCTTTAAGCAGTCCTTACATTTAAAAAGAATGCTCTGCCACAAGCCTTGGCAGACACTTTGTGCGTGGTGTTGGGCTCCCAAGCAGAAATGAGCAGTTTTAGGTGTATCGTGCTTACAGTGTCTGTATGTTGATAGATTCACTTCAAGCGTCTGTTTTGTCACAGCTGCCCTAATGGAGATCGAGTAAAAGGAAATGCCAGGTTATACATAAAGGAGCTGATGAGTGGGATTCAAAACATTGACTCTTTTAGAGGCAGCCTGCTCAGGAGGGACCGACATTCCTGCAGCCTTTTATCAATCTCAGAGGTAACGATCTGTAGCTTATTTCACTATTACTTCTCACAGAAGCAGTGGTAGCTAACAATCTTGCTTTGCTAGGAACTGAAACTGAATTCCAGACAGCCTAACACCTACATACACTCACTAACCACTTCACCAATGAGGGGCTTTTCCCCTTATGGACCAGAGCAATTTTCACCTTTCAGCACAACTCCCTTTAATTCGCCAATAACTTTATAATTACTTATTACAACAAAATTATCTATATCTTGTTTTTTTTTCCGCCACCAATTAGGCTTTCTATGGGTGGTTTTACTGAGAATTAGTTTATTCCAAATGCATTTTAACATGAATAATATAAAAAAAAATTGTAAAAATCATTAATTCTCCATTTTGGCCATTATAGTTTTAAAATAGAACATGATACTGTGCATAAAAGCCACACAATTTATTTGCCCATTTGCCCGGTTATTACAATGTTTAAATTATCTCCCTAGTGCAATGTATAGTGACAATATTTTATTTGGAAATAAAGGTGTTTTATTCAGTTTTGCCACTATCACTGATTACAAGCCCTTACTTGCAAATATAACAGTAACATTTCACTTTCATGACACATGTATTAAAAAGTTGAGTCCCTTTTACAGTTAAAAAAAAAAAGTTGAGTCTCTAAGGTAATTATTTATGTATTTTTTTAATGTCATTTTTTTTTTTTTACTATAAATACAGATATTTTATTTTGGTAGCTATAGCAGAGTGTGGGGAGGGGGGGGGGAGGGAAGTAAGGGGTTAAATTTATTGGGAGACACATGTGTTTAAATGTAGTGTAATGTACTAGGGTGTAATTTACTATTTGGCCACCAGATGTCCCCCTTCAGTTTTTTCTCTAATCTGTAACGTTTACTACATACACGCTTTACAGGAAGAAACGCCTGTATGTTTTCACTATCATTTTGTCAATGACCGTACGGCATCTCATTGATGCTGGTGATTATTGATCACAGGCACTTAAGTCAATGAATGGGATTGTGTTCCCATTCACTGATCTGTCTACTAGCGGACGGCGATGATAAAGCGCACAAAATGGAGACGCGACGATGTACATATAATAGCCATTTATTAGCCACCAGCAGGGCGTAGATATACTGCCTCATTTTCAACAAGTGGTTAATTAAAGGAAAGTATCTGAAGTAACATGATGAGATAAACATGTATATGCACAGTTCCAATCCTACTTAGAACTAGTCTGCAATCTTTTTTCTCAGTGTAAGTGTTAAGAATCCAAACTTCTTAAAGGACAACCGAGGTGACAGGTGACATGATAATAATTAGGGTTGTAAAACTCTGTGTGGCTGAGGAAAACACATTTGCCTGAAGGGAACAGATAACAAGTTCAATAGTTCAAGATCTGTCTGTGTGGGAGCTGGATAACATTAAAAACTGCTTGCCTGAGACAGTCAAAACTTTAAAGTAGATTTTAATCTTTAAAGGGAACCAGAGATGAAAAAATAAAGATTTTATACATACCTGGGGCCTCCTCCAGCCCCATACGCTCTGATTGATCCCACACCGCCATCCTCTTCTGCCCGCAGCTACGAGAACCGGCTCCCCGCTGTTCCGTCAGTCTGAGCCAGTCTAAGCGTAAGGGAAGTGCGCTGTTTGCGTATCTCTGCAGTAGCCGCTGGGGAGATACGCAGAGGGCGCACTTCTCCTGCGTAGCTGGCTCCGATGACGTCAGCGATGGGAGCCGGTTCTCGTAGATGTGGGCAGCGGTGGATGGCGACGTGGGATCGATCCGTGCGTATGGGGCTGGAGGAAGCCCCAGGTATGTATAACAGCTTTTTCAATTTCCCAGCTATGGTACATCTCTGGTTCCCTTTAAATACTAAATAAGATTATGGAATTCCAGGAAAGTCCTATTTGGGAGTAGGACTATAGATGCATCTAATTATCTGATCGGTTTATTTTTTACTCTGGGTGTCCTTTAATTATTCCCTGTACATAGTAAACATTAATATCTGAAATGGATCACTTGCAGTATCTCACATTTCATCTAGGAATTCAAATCACATGATTTTTTTAAGGCATTGGCTAGTGATCAATGGGGGACTATTGGGAAGTACATAAAAATACCTACCTAAAGATTATTAGCGCAGGGTGAATGAGTGGGTGGGGCAAGACTGCACTCTATTAGCATATGGACCTCAGAGAAAAGCACAGTCTCACTGTAAGGAAGTACAAGTGGTTATGGAAAAATCTTACTGATTTCTATGTAAACATTGGCATTATGAGATCATTCAACCCTCAAAAACCCAATGGGCATGATTCATCAATCTTTTTCACTTGTTTTCACCTTATCTATGTTACAGTATATTTTAAGCTCCCAAAGAGCAAAAATATAATATAACTAAGGTAAGAAAAGTAATATTGAAATGAAGTTAATCAGGAACAACTTACTTTGAGTGATTATTTTGCTTGTAAATGTGCTGAAAGGTTATTTTAATTAATTAGGTGATAAGTCACGTATGAGAAGTTTTTGTTAATAGCGCCCATTGTCTCAAAGTCAGAGCTTGATCTGCATTGTAACGAGTTAAATAAATATTTGATACCAAAAAATAACTTAGTACTTGGTGGCAGAACCATTGTTAGCAATCCCAGAGGTCAGACATTTCTTGTAGTTGGCCACCAGGTTTTCACGCATCTCAGGAGGGATTTTGGTCCACCACTCCTCTTTGCAGATCCTTTCTAAGTCAGTAAGGTTTTGAGGCTGATGTTTGGCAACTCAAACCTTTAGCTCCCTCCACAGATTTTCTATTTGATTAAGGTCTGGAGACTGGCTAGGCCACTCCAGGACCATTTTCTTGAGCCACTCCTTTGCTGCCTTGGACATGAGTAGTTGTCATGTTGGAGTACGCATCCACGACCCATTCTTAATGCCCTGGCCTCCTCGGGTCAATTATCCTTTTTAAAAGTTTGTATGAGGCAAAGGGACCTTTAGAAGGTAAGGTTATAACAATGGTTGAAAAGATAGGTATAGAAAGTGAATAGGTGGAAGCTCCCGCCAATCTGCAGTGTACCAGGTGTTTGCTGAACAGCCCTATTAACACTGTGAACAAGTATTAGCCAGTCTTTCAGTTATCATTTCTTTCTTGTGTTCACATAGTTTGTCAGTGTCTGCGAATCCCATGGAGTCTCTATTCCTCCGGCATCAATGCTCCCCCTGCTGGAAGATAACGCCTTCGCTGACCAAGGAAAATTACGGCAAGTGGTCAATAATCTGCTATGATGATGACAGGACCTCTTCACCTACTGTAAACAATAAGAGATTAAGAAATAATACTTTTAAATAGCTATCTAGTTTATCAAACTTTCAGGAAACTAGTCCTCTTCATCAGGCATTTCATATTACAATATCTTTTTTTTTTTTTACCCACAATTATTTTGGTTTACACGGTACAAAAACCTTTCCTTTTGCTCCTGCCTGCAGTTAAAATTCAGAGTTCTGTATTCTGCACAAAACCCTTCAGGAACCTCTAGAGCCTGTTGAGCTAAAGTGCAGGTCCAAATATTTCAGCAGATGTAAGGTATAATAGATTTTCACAAATTTAATCACCACTACAGTAAAATGGTTGATATTCAGCTACTTATATACTGTACAGTCATTCATGCAAATGCAGCAAAACACAATCCTCCATATACTCAGGTTCCCCCATCTTCACTTTGGCTCCTTTCCTCCTGTAGTGATGGTATTGTCCAGGGGCAGCCGTACCATGAAGCAGACTAAATCAGGTGGTTAAGGGCAGCAGACTGTAGGGGGCAGCATCAGCTCAACAATCAGCTGATCTGTTTAAAGTACCCCTGAACTGCTTTATTATAAACATACTTTTAATGCTGTTTCATGTGTGGTGCTGTGGGTGCTGTGACATACGTCACTGCACCATTCTCTCACCCCAGCATCCCCTGTGCCCCCGATTTGCTCAGCCAAATCATTCGACTAAGCAGAATGTCAATAATGGGAGGGGAAGAAGTGTCAGTACTTCTAACTCCCTGCCCGTCCTTAGTTCTGTCCCCTCCACTTGCCGCTAATGGTTCCTGTATGCTGTTACAGTACACAGCGTGCAGGGGAGCTGCGGTCTGTGTGGTCTTGTGGTGATTAAAGGATACCCGAGGTGACATGTGACATGATGAGATCGACACGGGTATGTACAGTGCCTAGCACACAAATAACTATGCTGTGTTCCTTTTTTTCTTTCTCTCCCTGATAGAGTTAAATATCAGGTATGTAAGTGTCTGACTCTGTCCTGACTCAGACAGGAAGTGACTACAGTGTGACCCTCACTGATAAGAAATTCCAACTATAAAACACTTTACTAGCAGAAAATGGCTTCTGAGAGCAGGAAAGAGATAAAAAGGATAAATAGTTCATACATTTTAGCTCTGGCATACTTCAATGAATGCAAAAACAATAAAACAGTTGAAACTTAAAAAGTTGATTTAAACATAAAATAAAACAGTGGGATATCTCAAAAAAAGTCATTTCTAGGAGAAGGAAGATAGATTCCTTCGTTTATTTCATTAGTTTATATTCCCCTCGGGTGTCCTTTAATCTCCTTAGCGGTAACCCCGTGTGTGACACGGGGTAAGCCGCCAGAGGGTGCCGCTCAGGCCCTGCTGGGCCGATTTAAATATTTTTTTTTTTGCTGGACGCAGCTAGCACTTTGCTAGCTGCGCCAGCACCCCGATCGCCGCCGCCGCGCGCCCGATCGCCGCTATCCGGTGCGGCGCGCGCCCCCCCCCCCCCAGACCCCTGCGCTGCCTGGCCAATCCGTGCCAGGCAGCGCCAAGGGGTGGATCGGGTCTCCCAATGACGTCCCGACGTCGCTGACGTCGGAGACGTCATCCCGCCCCGTCGCCATGGCGACGGGGGAAGCCCTCCAGGAAATCCCGTTCCTTGAACGGGATTTCCTGATCGCCTATCGCTGGAGGCGATCGGCGGGGCTGGGGGGATGCCGCTGAGCAGCGGCTATCATGTAGCGAGCCCTGGGCTCGCTACATGATTTAAAAAAAATAAAATAAAAAAAAAACTGCTGCGCTGCCCCCTGGCGGTATTTTTCATACCGCCAAGGGGGTTAAGGTCGGAACGATAGTGTATTAATACAGCTATTAGTACACTATTGTTCCGTGCATTAAAAGTGGTGGATAGCGACAAAAAAAAAAAAAAAGTAAATAGAAAAGCACAATTGCAGGAAAAAAACAAGGCCTCAGTTGATTTTTTTTTTCTTTTACCTGCATTTCTGATTGGTGTCACCTTGTGCTTTTCACAGGTGGAGGAACATTGCGGATGTGTTACGTGAAAATGAACATAGAAAATCTTCCCTAAACAGGGACAGAGGTATGGAATTTAGAGAACACTGGTACTTAGTCGTCGCCCCCCTGGTCAAACCCCCTAATGCCTATCCCTAACCCCCTCCCGCCGTACAAACGCCCTACCTGACACCTAACCCTATCCACACACCCCGATATTAACATCTTACCTGATGCCTAACCCTACCCCCCCCCCCCCCCTCCAAATGCCTAACCTTATTCTTCTTCTCACTGATAACTAACTAGGGGTTATAAAACTCCTGTGCATCTACGAAAATAAACATTTGAGAGAAGAGAGCAGATTTGTCAGTGTGGGAGTTGAATAAGCAGTCAAATCTTTAAACCTAGATAACTTTTAAAGCCAAAATAAAACTGAGATTTCAGAAAAGTTACATTTAGCATTAGAGTTAGAATTGTTTATCCCATCAGTTTATTTCCGCTTCATGTTTGCTTTCAGCCTAATGTTTTGTTCTGGAGAAAGATGTATTTTGAGGTTCAAGGGAAATAGTTCAGGAGTTATTATCACTCCACTCATACGCCACCTTTAGAAGATGATGATAACTAATTTTGGAGTATGGTTAAGTTTTTTTTGTATAGAATCCCCCATGATCCTGCCCCTAGAGATCAATCAGTGAACTACAACCCTTCTTCTCAGTCATTCCCACCCAGGTTCACTCGCCGGAGTCCAGATTCCCATACGTCTCAGAGATGAATGGATTTATTGATACACATTGGGAGTCTGTCTTTCCCATGCATGGTGGGTGAACAGCATTCCTTGTATCCACACAGAAATCCCTAATCCGGACTGAACCCGCAGCCATCTGCTGACAGAAAATACATCTGCCAAGTGATCTGTGCGGACTCCGTGTGAACACAGAGTATTTGTGACTGCCGTCATTAAAAATGTATACCGCAATCTGTGCAGTCCCGCATAAATCACACCAACAGCTCCATGGGAGAGAGATACTGACAGCTGATATTTCAAGAAGATACGCAGCATCACAAACGCAGGCTCGTTCAGCAGAGGGTCATAAAGCATTCATCTTGTCTTCATACACAGTCAATGCCTCGTGACGGCAAGCTTATACGCGTAAAAACATTAGCCTTTGTCAACTGAAATAGGTGTTCATGATCATTTTGGCTGACAGCCTATTCAGCAGTCTCTGGGCCTGATCAAGTGGCATGCTCTGTCTTAGGGAAAGGGAAGAGGAAAGGGAAGTGACAGGTGAAAACAAAGCATTAAACCCCCAAAATCCAGCCCACATGACTATTATTCTGTCTAATGTCTGTATATCCATTTAAAGGACACCTGAACTGAGAGGTATATGGAGGTTGCCATATTTAATATCTTTTGCCTGGCTATCCTGATCCTCTACCTTGAATACTTTTAGCCATAGGCCCTGAAAAAGCATGTTTATCAGGTGTTTCTGACTGAAGTCTTACTGGATTAGTTGCATGTTTGTTTCAGGTGTGTGATACAGACACTAAAGCAGCCAAAGAGATCAGCAGGACAGCCAAACACCTGGTATTGTTTAAAAGTAAATGAATATGTCAGCCCAGTGGCGTAGCAATAGGGGTTGCAGAGGTAGAGACTGCATCGGGGCCCTTGGACCAGAGCGGCCGCATGGGGCTCTTCTTCAAACAAAGTATTAGCTATTTATTGGTCCTGACTGTGCTGATAATATTCACTTCTATAGATGCTTTGAATAGTAGTAATCATTAACAAGCTGTTCCCCATCCCCTTCTTGCACCTCTAATAGTGTGGAAGACCTTGGTAGGTTTTGTTTCGCCGTATCAAGTGTTACATATAGAGTTCTTGGGGGGCCCATTGTAAAACTTGCACCGGGGCCCATAGCTCCATAGCTACACCACTGTGTCAGCCTTCATAACCCTGTCAGTTCAGGTGTACTTTAGGCCCACAAGATGGGTCTCCTGGTTTGTCTATTGAGGTAAACAAGTTCTCACATACTGTACATACTACTGGGGCAGGCGACTCGAGAGTGGCGGGGGGACATGCAGCAGGAGAGCTACACTCACTCAACTACTTGCATCCACACGTGCCACATATTAACTTCCTGGTTCTGGTCCCGTCTAATGGTAACAGTGCCCCCTATGATGTAGGTGGTGCTGTTACCATTAGGCAGGACCCAGGACCAGGAAGTTAATATGTGGTATGTGTGGATGCAAGCAGGTGAATGAGTGTATCTCTCCTGCTGCATGTCCCCCCACCCCGCCACTCTCGATACCTAACAAGTGGGTTTCTGGCTATCTAAAGGGGTCTCTCTGGCTAGCTGCCTACTGGGAGAAGGGGGGCTCTCTAGTTATCTAAAGAGGGCATCCCTGGTTCCATCCAGGGGGGGTGCATTGGCTCTCTGGCCAGCTAAAGGGGGGGGGGTCTCCCTGGCTGACTAAAAAGGGGTCTCACT
>NC_090651.1:61085811-61105293 GCF_040937935.1 Hyperolius riggenbachi
TGCGCTGACGTCATCCAGACTGTACTGCGCAGGCGCAGAACAGCCCGGATGATGTCAGTGCAACTCAATGAGCCGCACAGTGGAAAGCAAGAGGATGGAGGAAGATGCCGCCGTGGCGAGGTCAGCCTCTGTGCCGGAGGGGACCGGGAGCCACTGGAGCTGCAGAGAGGGCACAGGTTGCCGGTTGCCGGGGCTGGAGGAAGCCCGAGGTAAGTGGATTTTTTTTCTCCCCTCGGACCTTCCCTTTAAAGAGGAATTTTGAACTTCATCACAATCTGTAGCCTCTTTCCCGTGGCAGTTAATTTTTCTCGAATAGATCATCAGGGACATCTGTATCACTGATATTGTGGTGAAACCCCTCCCACATTGTGATGTCATGTCATGGCCCTGACAGTTTCCTGTTTGTGAACCTCATTGCATTGTGAGAAATAACAACTGTTTCCAACTGCCAAGCAAGAGTCAGTATCTACCTCTGTGCACAGAACTCTCAGTAAGCCAATATTACGCAGAGATCACCTGTGATAAATTTCAAAATATAAATCAGTTTAGGAAAAGATTTTACAAAGGGAAAATACTGAGTAAATAATCTATAATTCAATATTGTAAAAAAAATATTTGCTTGTAGGATTTAATTCACTCATCTCATGGTCTCTAAGATTATGTTCAGTACACAGGGTGATAGTCTGAGGAATGTATTACTATATGCTGAAAGCTTGAGGGGGCGGGGTTGCCCCCAATATAGATAGCTAAGTATAGGTGCCCCCAGTATAGGTAGCCAGGTATAAGTGCCTCCATCATGGCTAGCAAGGTAATGGTGCCCCCAATGTCCCCAGTATAGGTAGCCTGGTACAGAAGCACTCAGTATAGCTAGCAAGGTATAAATACCCCCAGTATAGGTAGGTCAGTATAGGTGCCCCAGTATGGGTAGCCAGGTTTAGTTGCCTCCAGTATAGGTAGCCATATGGGGGGGAGGGATGCGCATGTAGAGCTTGTTGCGATACTTACGTTGCCGGGATCCACGTGCTCTTGGTTCCATCTCAATATAAAAGCGCTGTTACTGTGAGATTGTATGAAAGAAACTATGAAGTAAGAACATGCGGTGCGTAGATCCCAGCAGAGTAAGTATCCCAACAAGCTCTCGCTCTGTGTGCGCCCACCTCACCCACCCATCCTAAGTATTAGCACCCTGATAGCACTGACACCAGTACCAGTACCATTGATAGCACCGGCACTAGTACAACTGAGGGTGGGGATGCCGGTACAATTAGGGTGCTAATGAAAATTTTGGGGTGCTAGAGGCCTGGAAAGCTCCCCCTGGCACTGCCACTGAGTATTGGCTGATAACCTACAGGCGAGCAAAGGGGGAGGCCGAGCGATGACACAAGGTGGCCCCTGCATGTTGCACCGCAGCTACAGGCTGTGGACCGCATTGAATTAACAACTGTAGAGAGCTTTGGGGGCCACCAATAGCTCGGTTAGCCGCATTTGCCCCCTAGGCCGTACTTATCGTATATACCGTATATGATCACAACTCATATACAGCTGTTTCTGACTGTCCATCATTAGTGTATGGTATTTCACCGTAAATAGAAAAACACTAAATACATTTTGTCTATTTGCACTGAATGTGACATTGTAAGCCGTTCCGGCTCTTGTTCCAGAAAGTCATAAAACAAATAAAGTAATGGTATATTTCCTCCTGAGTCTGCAGGAATACAAAGTAATCATTTTGCAAGCCAAAGTGTCCCTTTGGCAGAAGTCTTCTCAGATCCTCGCAAAATCATGCTGAGGTGGCACCAAATTAACTGGATTTATTTCAACCATTTAGAGGAGGAATAAAAAGGCCAGAGAGATATTCTGAACACAGAGCCTGCTGGTAGGGCCACTGCTGCCAGCAAAAGCGAAAGACACTCTGACTACAGCCGTACTATATACAGAGAGACTCGTGATGGAAACTGCCTGGAGGCAGAGCTACAATGACATTCCTCTGCTGTCAACAATCACAGTCCATGAGCAACATAGCACTCTCCCAGACAACATGGAAATCAGCTAACAAACTGCCAGTCTACATGGCAACCATCAAGCAATGCTCTCCTGGCAACAGTCTCTGCCAGTACAACACTCATCCAACCATCTAGGAAATTACCCAAAAATTTGGCAGTCTCCCAGGCAGTAAGGAAATTACCCAACAACATGACAACATTGGCAACATGACAGTTATCCAGAAACACAAAATTCTCCCTTGTAATATTGCAAGCAGCCAGCATTGCAGCAGTACCCCTGGCAACCAAGGCTGAATTTATACTTTTTTAGCCCCTAGGCCACATGTGTTGTGACTCCCCTAACTTGTGCAGCAGAGCCCCTCCAATTCCATATGCAGCCCCTCTTCCATGTGCATCCAGGTAATGTGTTGCTCCCTGTTTTCAGCCTCTTTCATATGTATCAACCTCTTTTTCTATGACCAAGTGCCCTCTTAAGCTGCAGCCGCCCGAGGCCCAGGCCTTTGTGGCCTTTCCAGAAATCCGACTGTGCTGGCAACACGAAAATCACCCAACAACATGTCAATCGCAATAGCAAAATTACCTGCCAAATTGTCCTGCCACATTCTATGTTTCCTGGTAACTTTGTAGTAACCCAGCAACATGGCTGTATCCATGGCAATTAGCCTGTTTACTAATTTGCAACTGTAGGGTGGGCCCAGAGGCAATGGGGCCGTTCCTCTTCCTTCTTCTGCAGAATAACTGCAGTGTAGCAGTTACCTGTTACTGTGTTGTGTCTTGACTCCTTTACTGCCTAGCAGCTGCACACTCTATGCTGCTATCCTCCAGCTACCGATGCACGTCCTGTTATTGGGAAACGGGTATGCAGCATGGAGCAAGTAGGGGGAGCACAGAGCTAGTGCCGTAAGAAGAAGAGACCTGGTGCAGCACTGGAACAGGTAAATATTACACTGTTCCGCTGCACTTATTCTACAAGGTGCGGGGTATGCTGGTGTGTGACTTGCTACATATTGGGGGAGGGGCATGGGCCCATGGCAATTTTTTTTTGGGGGGGGGGGCTGGGGGGTTGTTGATATGCCACTGCCTCCAGTCACACCTTCTTTACACTTCCAGTCATTCCTTCACCATATCTCCAGCTGTACCTTATCACACCACCAGTCACATGTTCATCACACCTCCAGTCACACCTTTAACACACCTCCAGTCATGCCTTCATCACACCTCCACTCACACCTTCATCACACCTCCAGCATGCCTTCATCACACTTCCAGCCACACCTTATTCACACTTTCAGTCATGACTTCAACACACCTCCAGGCATGCCATCTTTATATCTCCAGCCACACCTCCAGTCACACCTCCTTCACGCCTCCAGCCACACCTTCTTCACTTCTCCAGTCACACTTACAGTCACACCTTATTCACACCTCCAATCACACCTTCATCACACCTCCATTCACACCTTCTTCTCATCTCCAATCATGCCTTCAAGTGTAACTGTCGGGCATAAAATAAAAAAAAATCTATTCATTATTTTTATCTGGTAAACAAGTAATAGGGATGCTAACCAGGCAATTCAAAAGTTAAAATCATTATTACTTTTCTTGTTGGTAAATGATCATTCCCCAGTTTACCTTTGGTACACACAAAATTTGGTACACAATAAGGAAGTTGCAGGGCATGTTGTGTTGTCCTTTTTTTGCTTCTCTATTTCCCTTCAGACTTAACTAATGCAGCCTGACTGGCTGAAACCTCTTTCCCTCCGGTTTTCCCCTCCCACACCTCTGTTCCTCTCTGATTGGCCACTATTTCTCATGCTGAGACAATGCACTTTCTATAGTGACGGGCAGGCAAAGCAGGCAGAGAAGAGTAGGGCAGGAAATTACATCAGGTTTGGCTTCAAAATAGCCACACTTAAAATGGGAAATGCTAAGAAGGATTTTCTCTTTTTTTACTGTAGAAAAATCTCAAAAATCAAAGCGTGGACAGTGCAATACATATATTATGTAAATAGAGGAAGTATTTATCTACTTATATAGGTGTTTTTTTTTCCTGAGATAGTATGGCTGACAGCTCCTCTTTCATGACACCTTCAGCCACACCTTCCTCACACCTTCAGTCAAACCTTTATCACACCTCCAGGCATGGCTTCTTCATACCTCAGGCCACACCTTAATCACACCTCCAGTCACACCTTTTTCACACATCCAGCCACACCTTCATCACACCTCCAGGCATGCCTTCTTCATACATAAAACCACACCTTAATCACACCTCTAGTCACACCTTCTTCACACATCTAGCCACACCTTCATCACACCTTCAGTCACACCTTCTTCACACATCCAGCCACACCTTCATCACACCTTCAGTCACACCTTCTTCACACCTCTGGGGACACCTTCATCACAACTCCAGTGACACCTTCTTCACACCTTCAGTCGTACCTTCAATACAACTCCAGCCACACCTTCAGACACACAGTCACATTTCCAGTCACATCTTCTTCACACCTCCACTTATCTCATGTCTTCATTGCACCTTCAGCCATGCAGTCCCCATACCTCCAGACAGTCAACCAGTCCATGATAAACCCATGAGGAAAAGACATTTTTCCATTTTTCAGAACATACTGTTGCTCTCACTCATTACTAGACCTCCTTTCAATTTGCACTCAAGATTCTCTTTTTTTATTTCCTTTATATGAGAACGAAGCAGAGTCACGTACCCTGTGAAACTCAGAGAGAGTCATATAGAGCATGTTTACAATTGCTTCCATCTCCTCTGACCTTGTGGTGTTAATAAAACTTTTTTCTGGCGCTCTTATCCTGTCCGCAGTGCAGGCGGAGTGTAACATCACACACCATAACTGGATTTAGCTCACTATTTAGACCTAGAGAGCAACCTTGTGATACTGAAAAGGCGTTCACATAGGAGCGGGAAGGGAAAGGTCACACAGCTGCCTCTCAATTGATTTTCTTGGCTGTGGTTACTATTTGCTGTGCAAAATCAAACAGCCTAATCCCTGAGGGGTCCAGCCTACAAATGGTATAAAACACACAGTCTCAGTGCATTGTGGGAGCGTCAGCACTGCCGTGTGGCCACACTGTGTGCCAACTGCATTGGGAATAAGAGGGGGTGCTAGGGCACTGACCTATGTGCCTGGTATGTCCTAAAAAGTGATGCGGAAGAACAGACTCACAAAACAGAGATAATTAAAGAACAAAAAACCTTGACTAAAAGTGGAACTCAGCGATTACTGGATAAAGTGTTCATTTTTCTTATTTCAGTTTGCTTATATGCATGCATATGAAACACATGGATGAAATACACAGTTAGGGATCCTAGCAGAAACTGTGATATGGGAGTGACCAAGTTTGCTGGCAGTCAATGAATTAGACAAGGTGTGGAAAATGAGTAACAAGCTCCTTCCCTGTGCAGCTTCTGCAGCAACGTAGCTCATTTCTGGGCATTCTGTGCCTCACAAAGAGCAGGGGCGTAGCTAAGGGTGGGCAAGAGGGGACATATGTCCCCAGGCACAGCGATTTAGGGGCGCTCATAATGCACAGAATGAACAATTATCCTGCAGCCTCTTCCACTCCGCCCCACCAGAGAAACTAGATACAGAAGTGGAGGAGAGCATGCCTGGCAGGGTCTGGGAGGAACCACCTCCCTGCCCAAAAGATTCCCGCCCCCACCGGAGAAACTGAGCTGAGGAGAATGTGTGGCTGGCAGTCAGAGTTGCTGGGAGTATGGACAGCGCTGTCTACCCATGTAAAGGAAAGCTACTGGGCATGCCACAGCCATTAGTTTTGGGTCAAAGGTCTTGACTTGACCTCCCTCCCATGTTCCCAAAACTGATGTTATTTGCCCCCCCCCCCCCAAAAAAAAAAAACAACAAAACATTTCCCTTAGAATATTGTAACGCTAATAAAGAATTGATTACCTCCCGATATAAAGTGGAACTGATTTTTTAAAGCAATTTTTGTGGGGAAGTAAAAGAGATAAGCAATAAGCATAAGCACAACAATATCTTCACTCAACTTAATACACCTATGGGTACAGCAGGTCCTTTAACCTGCCTCACTCCAGGACCACAGGCCTACACCCCCCTAGTGACCAGGCTATTTTTTACAAATTAGTGCTCTGCAGCCTTAACGGCTCGCTGCAGAGCCATACAACTTGGCACAGATAAAAATCCCCCCCGACCTCGCCTTTTCTGTCCACTAACAGAGCTTTCTGTTGGGGGGCTCTGATTGCTGATGCCCTGTTTGTTTATTTTTTTAATAGTATTTTTTTTTTAATAAATGTATCTATTTTTCTTTCCCCCTTCCCCCCGCTAGCCAATCCCGGTGATCCGGAGGCTGCCACCTTCCCGACGCCTACCGCAGTTAGGCAGTCGGGAAGGGGTTAAAGTGGAACTATAGTCAAAAGAACATAATGAATAAAATTGCATATTTTTTTACAATATTCATGTATAAATTGTTATTTAGTCAGAGTTTGCCCATAAAATCTTTCCTCTCCCTCATTTACTTTCTGAAATTTATCACAGGCAGCAATATCTTTAGTACTGGCAGGTGATCTCTATGGAATGTTCTTTTTCTGAGAGTTCTAGAGCAAGTAGAAAATATCTTTGTTCTCCCAGAATGTTTGGGAGGGAGGGGGAGAATTCCACATATCAAACAGCCTAGGCTAAGTCTCAGTGGGAGGGATGTGCTACACACCAATTTATTTATGTATTTATTTATTGTATTTATAAAGCGCCAACATATTATGCAGCGCTGAATACTAATATACAGCAATATACAGTATGGCTATAGGAAGTGTTTCTGATGCTAAAACCAGGTTACTTATTGTAAAAATGCACATCCTGAATAATTTACTGCATACTACAATATGTCCCTATGGTTCCTCTTTCAAATTTTAAACAAAATGTTAGGCAAAGTGCCAATTAAAGGACCACTATAGTGAAAAAAAAATGTATGTATGCCTATGTCTAAAATGTACATTTCTCTGAGATATAATATATACTGTATATACTCACATATAAGCCTATTTTTCAGCACAAAATATGTGCTGAAAAGTTGCCCCCTCGGCTTATATGCGAGTCAGTGGAGCAGAATGGATGGTGGAGCTGGTTTTGTTACTGGCAGAGGAGTGTAAGGATTGTGCACTAGTGATTCTGCTCTTGCCAGCTGCCTCCCTGCTGTGTCCGTACCCTCCATCCCCTACAATATGGTGTGCAGAGTGCACTGCTCAACTACCTGTGTCCCCTGGCTTGTGGCGCAGGGCATGCAAGCAATGTGTCAGCGGTGCAATGATTGTGTGGCATTTGCTGTCTCATATGTATGACCCCATCTAGTGGCATCTTGAGACACAGCTGTATCATCCTTTGGGCACATCTGGCTATGGGGAGGGGGGCTGACTTGTGCTGGGGGCACATCTGGCTTCTGTGGAGGGGCTATACTGGGGAGGGGGCTTATACACGAGTCAATCACTTTTTCCTGGTTTCTGCTGAAAAGTGGGTACCTCGGCTTATACACGGGTCGGCTTATATGCGAGTATATACGGTACGCTATAAATTACTTTTCTACTATGTTGCTGTCACTTACAGTAGATAGTAAAAGTATGACAGGACTGACAGGTTTTGGACCAGTCCATCGCCTCATGGGGGATTCTCAGCATTTTCTTTGTTTTCAAGAACACTTACTGAGTAGCAGTTTCTCTGTCTAACTGCCAAAATAGTGAGCAAGTGATTAAGAAGGCCGGCTGACATCTCTGTATAGATCCTTTCCAGGGCACTCCCTTTTGTAAAGAATGAAGGAAATACTAAAAATCTCCCATAAGGAAATGGACATGTCCAACACCTGTCAGTTCAGTAAGACTTTTACTACCTTGTATATGTGACTGTGACAGCAACATAGCAGAAAAATAATTCATAGCTCATTTTACTCGGGGAGAAATGCCCTTTTTTATATGTACCTGTACAAATGTATTTTACATTTTACATTTTTTCGTGACATTGGTCCTTTAAACACCACTTTTCAGGCTTGAGATGGTTGCGCCCAGAAATGCCACAAACATCAAACATACTGACCGATAGAGGGTCTAGCCCTTCCTCACTATCCTACGCTTTAAAGTACAAGGTTTCCCTGGAGTTGGATCTTAACATGCAGAAAATTGTCAGTGCAAAGTTAGCATTAGTCATAAATAAGTCCTCAGCTTCAGCCTGTACACAGAAAACAAGGGGCATCTGTTTAAAGCATCACAAATCACAACATAACCCACATTGTGAGCGCTCACACTATCTCTCTCCAGCCTGAGTCACTGCCAGTTGTCCTCCCACTTAGAGCTGCTATGAGCCCTCTTACTCACTGTTAGATAATGTGCCATGTAATCGCTGCTTAATTACAAAAATCTGTTTAATGTTTTTCTCCCTGCTGCCCACGTGAAGTATTCCTGACTCTGTACACTATACTCTGGTCCTGTGCCAGAGAAATGGAACAATAACATGACGCACTGCTTGAAGAAATGACAATTCTCTAAGGATTTAAGTGATGCTCCTACAGAGATGCTATAGGACTTTTACATAGGCTGGAAAAAGTCACTGGTGTTTATCAGGTCCAGCAATGAACATATACCAGTAGTTTGGGTCCATGGGATCCTGGACCTTTTGTAGCCATATAGTTCTCACCTAATATTACTGCCTGTGACTAACCTTATGCATTTACCATGTAGATAACTAAAAAGTAAGCTTTCAGCTAATAAGCCTTCTTCACACTTTGTTCCTGTATTTCAACAAGATGTTAAAACACACAGCTTATATACACTGGACGTATGGAGGAGAAACATACAAACATGCAAACATAAATAACAAATGTCATTACATGCCTTAAAGTGGACCTGAACTCTTGCACAGGACAGAAGGAAAACATAGAGAAATGTACCCTGTATGTATTTAGAGTGTTCAGCCTGTTTAATCCCTCATTATTTGTGTCTAATCACAGGTTGTAATGTGATCTCTCCCCGTGTCACATGACTGCCGATGGCAGAGATGGCAGATAAGGTAATGAAAGCACAAGATGGTAACAAGATGTCTGCTTCCATGAATCAGGAAGTAGAAACAGTGCAGATTTATTTTAGCATTTGTATCAGCTGTACCAAAGAAATGTTTTTTTGTTTAAATATGCTGTTGTGTATCTTTTAGAGCAGTGAGGATGCTCTGAGTTCCGGTCCACTTTAATTACAACTTCAGGAGGGTCTCACAGGGATGCTAACTAATTTATGACAAATAGATAAGACCACCTGTTTGTTAAAACATCACATATCATAGACTCCGGGTGATGAGTAGACATCGTAAATCCAGATTCCAAGCGTAACTAGGCAGAGTACTTTTTATTTACCTCTAAGTTACCCAATAAATGATATCATCCTGATTCAAAACTTCTTGCTTTTCCTGATGGCTACCACGGTTCAATACTCTATTCCTTTCGCATGGCTAACCATAATTTTAACCATTTCCTGACTAAGTAAAGTAGAACTCATCAGTTGTTAGGACCTTGATGTAGTCATTATGGTATACCACCCAATATTGCACACAATACCGCAGGTGTTTCAGCTACCATATTCAATTAACCTTTCCCTTAAGTTTTCTCCCAGGAGGTATTTCTAAACCTTATCAATAAATTAGGTTTAAAGCCCCCAGAAAGCAGGAAAATGCTCAAAATGCATTTCATATGACTCTTACACTCAGAGCCGGGACAAGGTCCTCCAGCACCCAAGGCTGAGACACCAAAGTGCGCCCCTCCATCCCTGCCTCCCCAGCCGTCACACACTGATTGCTATTAGACTAAGAGGCACCACAGGGCCCACAACCTCCCCAACACTTAATATCTAGTTATCTGGCTTGCAGTCACTGCTATGTATCCCCTTTTCTTATTTCTTTCTGTTTCAAACACAATTAGGAATAACAGCTGAATGAATTCTGCACCCCCTCATACACTGCGCCCTGAGGCTGGAGCCTCTCCAGCCTATGCCTCGGCCCGGCCCTTACACTTACATTTGCAGAACTCTTTCGGCTGCTAAGTGCAGAAACGTCACATATTTTTTTTTTAAAGAAGATGAAAGAATATCTTCTAGGAGAAAAAATGAATTGAATAAGTCCTGGGAGTCTGAAATATATAGCACTAAGACTGTCCTACTTTTCTTCCTTATAGAGTGGGAGGGAGGGGGAGGGATGAGGAGGGTAATAGGTGCATTAGGTTTAAAGAATACTTGTACCGGTAACAAAAAGCTGATTTTTACTTACCTGGAGCATCTTCCATCCCCTGTTATCTTTCTTCGGGGGTTTCTGCCGTTGTGCCGCTACCATCTGTCTGTGTATCTCCTCCATCATACTCCCATTGCCAGGAGCTTTCTGCACATGCATGGTTACAATTCTCCGTGAATCGCACATGCGCAGAATGCTCCTGGCCATGAAGTAGACGAGGACAGGACAGAGAATGCTCCATAGCTGCAACCCAGCTAAGTCAGAGCCAGTGGCATAACTACAATTCATGAGGCCCCCCAGCAAAACTTTGATGGGCCACTCCAATGTTCACACCACTTCCCTTGTCTCCTCTTCATGGGCTTGGGGCCCATCTCACAAGGGTCATGAAACAAGTGTGGCCATCATGATCTTCCCACCCACAACAAGTGCAGCCACAAAACACCTGATCTGGAGTATAGCCCCCTGTACCGGAGGAAGGGAAGGTTCATAGCTGGAGTAGAGTGAAGTACTTCTTCCAGAAAGATACCAATTTAAAAATATCTTTACTTTGGAAAAATTGTGATCAATAGTATTTATTTGGAATGCTTATTGACTGCACCATTTTCTTCTTATCTTCATGTTGTGTAAAACTGAACTTCAATAAATGTTCAGCAAAACTTGCTTTAAAAAATCAATCTTTCTTTACTTTTTCAGTTTGATTTTGCATGGATGAGACACTTTTTTTAGTTGGGCTCAAAGTGCCATCAAACATTCATAATTGAAATGTGTGCATACCTCCCACCATTTTGAGATAAGAAAAAGGGACGTCTTTAATACGGCCACCTGCCACACCTCTAATCAAACATTTTGTGATGCACTCCACAAAGATTTCATAAACAAAAATCTGCCCCATGTCTGCCCCCTCTCCGCATTCCCCCCGCATCCCCCTTTGGCATCCCCTCTCCTCCCCACACTAATACAGAGCACAGCGGGAAGTAATAAAGGCAGCGCACACACACTCACCTACTAATGGTTCCAGGCGCCGGAGTTCCTGTCCATACGCTGCCGATAGTGCAGAGAGTATAGATGGGAACTCCAGTGCCTGGAACCATGAGTAGGTGAGTCTGTGTGCGCTGCCTTTATTCCTCCCGGCTGTGCTCTGTAATAGTGCAGGTAGGAGCGGAGATACCGATGGGGGAATGCTTCAGCCTGTGGGACCCAAGATGGGCCCTGCCAGGAACAGAATTCTCTTCATTTACAATATAAAATGTACCGAAATCAAAATGTGGACAGTACAATACATCTGTTTTATAAGTAGAACAAGTAATTATCTACTTGCATATGTGTTTTTAGATGCTCTTTAAAGAGAACCCGAGGTGGGGATCTTAGAGTTAAATCTATACACAGAGGCTGGGTCTGGCTATAGTGCCCAGCCTCTGTTGCTAGTTGAATATTCCCTAAATCCCCCCTGCGCTCCGCTCTCCCCCCATAAATTACAGCCGCGCTGTCGACACTGAGCGTGTTGCAGCGGGCTCTGTTTACCATTCTAGTGCCACTCACGCCGCTCCCCCGCCTCCTGCAGTGCGCCGATCCCCGCCCACGTCCCTTCCCTCGCCGCTGATCAGAGAGAAGGGATGCGGTTGGGGACCGGCGCTCTGCAGGAGGCGGGGGAGCGGCGTGAGTGGCACTAGAAAGGTAAACAGAGCCCGACAGCGCGGCTGTCATTTATGGGCTAGAACGGAGCGCAGGGGGGACTTACGGGGGATTCAACTAGCAACAGAGGCTGGGCACTTATAGCCAGACCCAGCCTCTGTGTATAGATTTAACTCTAAGATCCCCACCTCGGGTTCTCTTTAATATAACTTTCCAGCATTTTCAGCTGAAGAAGTACCAAACAGTAGGCAAAAACTACTATCAAAATTATTTTGAGTATTTTCTTGCTTTCAAGGAGATTGAAAGGCATTTTATTGACAAGTTTTTAAATTATCACCTAGGAGAAAACACAGGAGAGAAAGAAAATTGCATATGGGCTATATATACCTTATCTAAAATTATAGCTTCTATAGTGATACTCCTAGGGCACCTTCAACAGGTGTATTTAGATTCGTCCATACACTTTGGGGTTGATAGTTTTGAAGACTTTTTAGTCCTTTTGAGAGCAACCGGCCAGCACCTGCAGTTCTGGAACACAGAGTGGGGACGGTGATGCTCCTGCAGGCTCTGACGGTGGTTGCAAGTGTTTGCAAGCCGCCTTTTTGAGTGATTATATATTTATAATAAAACCCCTGTGTTCCTGCGTCCTCTCATGTCCCTGTATACACATTCACAAGAAAAGACTGCCTCTGATAGGTGGAGGGTATCAGAACCCTAAAATAATTAGGTCAATTAAATAATGAATCAAAAATAATCTCCAAATAATCATCAATTTATTAGGGACATATCCCTTTAAAAGAATTTAAAAACAAATACATTTTAAAATCCCCCAGCATTGTAAGTAAACAATCACCTCTGGACCACTGAATGACAAAATGACAATAAATAAGGTACAAGAATTTCCTCTGATAAGGTGCTAGTGCTAATAGTGCAAAAAGTTTCCTACTGGGCCATTGCTCATGTGCGGACTTGGGACAGCAGGACAACGGGTGCAGGGGGCCGGCGGCTGTGGGAACGCTTCGAGTCATGCTTGTGTGCATCAGGGAGCGCAGCAGTTGCGACAGTTTTGCATGGGTAATTTAGGAAAAGGGAGTGAGGGGGGTCACGGCCAAGCCCTAGCGCCCGTTTCTTAATGGGCGTGCTTATCCCTAATTATATATATATATATAAAACAGCAATTGGGCTCTTGGTTTCTCTCAGCTGGAACCTATGACCTGTACCTGAGGGCAAGGTCAGTTAGGCATTATTCATAAGGGTGGAATAAGGGTTGATTAAGCATAATTGCGAATTAAATTCACTTATCATGTAATGTAAATGGTTTCTGCATAAAGTAGTGACCCGCATATGAGTCTGTGGTGAGACTCATCCGCGTACTTGGCATTTCTTCATGCTATTCACTGGAATTTTTGGGACATTTTACGACCATGAACCACATGTGATTTTTGCCCCCAGTGTCGCTTGGCTGGCTGGTTCCTATTATCGGCATTCTGGATGCTGAGCCGTCCCTCCGAGGAGAGATTATGGTTTATCCCTGAAATTTTCAGAAATGTCCGGGGTACCTTTCTGCTCGCTAAATCAAGCAAATCCTGCGCCACTCATATGCCAGCCGGCCTGGTCTGTTGTGTTGTTACCGTTGCTCGGTAACGGGGACTGTTTTTGCTTATTTTCCTCCCCTGGGCTGCTTTACAGCATGTGTGCACACACAACACTCTTTTTATGGTTCCCCACATCTGGTTTGAATTCGCAGACCCCTCTCGTCAAGGTGCGCTGCGAGCTGCCTGTGCTTCTTCCAGGACCTTGTGTAGATTATGTTGTCAGAATTGTAACAGTTACTTAAGGAGACAGAGCTGTCATTTGCTACAGCTTAGACTTTAGGCCTTCTCTCAGAAACACGATCTGCATGTCCCATAATGACCAATATTCATGTCAAGCATATTTGGACTCTTGAGCAGGTCCCTCCATGTGTGACTATTAGGGTGTTTCGCTGGATCAGTCATCTGAGAAACCTCTTCTTTTTCTGTAACTATTTTCTGAGTTTAAAATAGTCCTCTCCTCTTGCAACTCCTGAGTAGAGACCACCTCATGTTTTCCAAGATGGTTCTGAAGATGGCATACAGGAGGTCTTTCTAGCTGTATGGTGGCCTAGGGTAAGATTAAACATGTAACTACAAATAAACAACCCCCCCCCCCCCACACACACACACACAAAACACACACACACAAACACAGAAATGGATTAAGATGAAATGGCCACCAGGCTTATTTTGGGGGGGGGGGGGAGTAAGATTTGGTGGGGGCTAGCATCCACCAGGCCCCTACAATCTCTCCAGGCCCTAGACAACTGCCTAGGCTTGCCTTGTGGATAATCCAGCTATGCCCCCCCCCCCCCCAAAAAAAAAACCGTTGAAGGAGGCCCCTACAGCAGTCACATCCCTTTTCATAATTTCCCTCGGTGACCCCCACAGCCAGGGGTCATATGGCAAGTGTGGTCATCAGAATCTCATCAACCCATAACAAGTGTGTTCACAAGACCATCTGCTTTGGAAGATGGATCTCTGTAGGGAGAGAGAGTAAGTAGTTGGGACGCCCCACAGCTCTGCTCCCCGTGACTGTATGGGCCCCCTATAGTTACGCCTGCTATAACTGAGGGCCATTAGGATAGAAGCTGGAAGTTCTATAAGTGGTAAACGTCCGTGTCCACACGTGTAGCCTACTACAACTTAAAGCGTGATTAAACTCCAAAAAGAAAAATGTAAGTATCTATTCTTAGGGACATAAAAGATAATTTTAAACTATTTTGCTGCTTACAAATGTTTTATATTCCAAGGTGAGAGAAGTAAAAACATTCCTGATGCAGGAGAAGCTTTCAAACTCTCTTCATAAACGCCTCCCTGTGCTCTCCCACCTCCTCTGCCAAAGTGACAGGTTGCCATGGCAACAGTTGAGGGGTCACCACTGTCTGGACTGCCTGCCTGGCTTTTATGTGCCCGATCGGTGACGGATCACTTCAGCAGAGAAATGTTTCTTTTCTAAACATTTCTAAATGGGGGAATAGTTTTACATGATCTATTATGTACCTAATAATAAGAAGGTACTTAAATTTTACTTTTGGGAGTTTACCCCATTTTAAAGGATTTTCGGGTTTCTAGAAAGGCCACAAAGGACCAGGACTTGGGCGGCTGCCTCCCACGGGGGCACTTGGAAAAAGCTGCATATGAAAGAGAAGTCTGAAAAAAAAAACACATGAAAAAGTTTGACTAAAGCTGGCCACTAACTGTCCAATTTCTAGCGAAAAATCGTTCGAGCGATCAGAAATTCTGATCGGATTGGTTGTAAATAATCTCCATTGGTGGACACAATCGATTATGAATGAGTGAAAAAAATGTCGCCCGAATGAATTTTCGTCGAACGAAAATTTGGATTTTCTTGGTGGTCGTGATAGATAGGAAGCAATGATTGGTTAGTTAATGGTGTAGTGAATGATTTTTCGTCCGATCAGAATTTCTGATCGTTCGAACGATTTTTCGCTAGAAATTGGACCGTTAGTGGCCAGCTTTACATGGATGCAGCGCTGGATTGCCAGGACGGAGGAGGGTGGGGGAAGCCTCATTAGGATCCCGTTCAACTGGTCTGAGTCCACTTCCTCAGGCCAATTACAGTGCCAAAGGATTTGTAGACCCTGAGGCTTCTCCCTCCCGAGGTAAGTATCCCCTAGAGGTTTTTAATTTTCATACAGAGTCTCTTTAAGTAGTAGAATATCGGTAATTTTACCAGTATTCTACTAGGGGCAATCCCTGTGCCCTTTTTCCAGGAGCCTTTTTTACATGTATGTTATCTGACAAGCTCTGATAAATATGCTCAGAGATGCTATGGCTTTTTTATGTGTCGCTGGCTTTAAAGGGACTCCGAGCACCTCTCATGGGTATGCCTTTAAGCCAGACGACTTACAACAAAGTCGTGCTATGACCCGTCTGGAGGAGCCTCTTGGAATGGCCATGCGTGTCACTTCCTCTTCCTGCTTAATTCAGTGATGCACTTCTCTAACAGAGAAGACAGGGGTGACCCGGAAGTTATAACATAGCCAAAATGGCAGGCAGCCGCAATTTTTAAATTGAAACCGAACGAAAACTATTTGGTGTAGAACGGCGGTTTAGGCATCAAATGAAAGAGAGCACAAGCTACAGACAGGTATGCATCTTTAAGTACTTTGCAGTACTGGTCAGTCTTAAAGGCATACCCATGAGAGGTGCGCGGAGTCCCTTTAACTAAGGTAAAAATGGCTGCAGGTGAGCTTCAGTATGAAGTCAAATGCTCAGCTTGTTGTCGAAAGGGGAACAGAACTCAATGGTCCGTGTACATTAGCCCTAAGCAGCCTCGTTGTCCTACCATGCACCCTCTTCTCACTCCCTGTAATTTATAATTGCTGTGATTTGGAAGAAAAATAAAAATAAAATAAACCTCCGTAGGACTATAAAACTCTAGGAGAAGTGTTTCTTCCCAGTCCGCCACAAAACAGGAGAAGTGACGAAAGATTAAAACCAAATTGACAGTGGCATAAAAATGTGAGTGCAAATTAAAAACAGGGCAATAAAAGATTCAACTTTTTATTGCATTAATCTCTTAAATGTAGGCGGTAAAGGCTTCAGGCCTGGCAGACGGCCAGGAGATTTACCGGAGAGGAGAATGTATTTTAGAAGCAATCTGTGTGTGGAAGCATTCTTCATTAGCTGCAATCGCTGCACTCTGGACTGAACAGAATACTGATCACACATAATGCGGCCTTCTGTGTTCAAGCAATCATAGGGAGTAATTGCATACTTATTTCTCCACCAAAACCTGCAAAGTGCACCTGTCACCCGCTGACACTGGACTTCTGCTTTAACTCATTGAAATCATTATTATTATTAAAATGAAGTATACTTATAATGCAAGTGTGCTGAGGCCCAGCGAAACCCAAAGCCGAACGTGGTAAATCCTAATAGCAATCAGAATGATAAGTAAATATAAACATGTTCAGTGGCGGACACAGCCAGCAGTGGGCCCCTGTGCAAAATTGTAACTGTAGGCCCCCTACGACAAAATATTGGTGTGGTTACAACCTGCGGCGCGCTTCGCGCGCCGCGGCAAATAATAGGTGTGGATAGAAATGGGCGTGGCAATGACCGGATGAGGGCGGAGCTAACTGTAACTTAAAGCGAACCCGGGGTGAGGGTTTATTTCCTTTTAAACAATACTAGTTGCCTGGCGGCCCTGCTGATCTATTTGGCTGCAGTAATAAACTGAATTACACCAGCAACAAGCATGCAGCTAATCTTCTCCGTTCTGACAATATTGTCAGAAACCCCTGACCTGCTGCATGCTTGTTCAGGTTCTATGGTTGAAAGAATAAGAGGCAGAGGACCAGCACGGCAGCCAGGCAACTGGTATTGCTTAAAGGAGAGAAATATGGCAGCCTCAAGATTATTCTCACCTCAGGTTCCCTTGAAAAGTGCAACGCAAAGACAGTGGGCCCAAGTTTTGGTGACCCTTTCCCCAGAAAATTCACATAATTGTGCAGGTTTTCTCAAGAAAATACACATCATGTCGGCAGATATGCCCAGAAAATACGTGCAATCAAGTCGGCAGATATGCCCAGAAAATACGTGCAATCATTTCGGCAGATATGCCCAAAAAATATGTGCAATCATGTCGGCAGATATGCCCAGAAAATACGTGCAATCATTTCGGCAGATATGCCCAAAAAATACGTGCAATCATTTCGGCAGATATGCCCAGAAAATACGTGCAATCAAGTCGGCAGATATGCCCAGAAAATACGTGCAATCAAGTCGGCAGATATGCCCAGAAAATACGTGCAATCATGTCGGCAGATATGCCCAGAAAATACATGCAATCATGTCGGCAGATTTGCGCAGAAAATACATGCAATCATGTGGCAGACCTGCCCAGAACATACACCTGCTAATATAAATAAAAAAACAAAAACATTTACTCACCTGCAGCAGCAGACCTCCTGTCCCAGCCTCCATCCGGCGCGCAGCTCCCATGGGTGGTTGGGTGGATAGGTAGCCTGGTGGGTAGGTGAGTGGGTGGGTGAGTGGGTTGGTAGCCTGGTGGGTGGGTGGGTGGGTAGGTAGCCTGGTGGGTGGGTTGGTAACTAGCCCAGTAGGTAGGTAGGTAGCCTGGTGGGTGGGTAGGTAGGTAGCCTGGTGGGTGGGTGGGTAGGTAGGTAGCCTGGTGGGTGGGTAGCCTGGTGGGTGGGTTGGTAACTAGCCCAGTAGGTAGCCAGGTGGGTGGTTAGGTAGGTAGCAGGGTGGGTAGGTAGGTAGCCGGATGGGTGGTTAGGTAGGTAGGAAGCCTGGTGGGTGGGTAGGTAGCCGGGTGGGTAGGTAGGAAGCCTGGTGGGTAGGTAGGTAGGAAGCCTGGTGGGTGGTTAGGTAGTCGGGTGGGTAGGTAGGTAGGAAGCCTGGTGGGTGGGTAGGTAGCCGGGTGGGTAGGTGGTTAGGTAGCCGGGTGGGTAGGTAGGTAGGAAGCCTGGTGGGTGGTTAGGTAGTCGGGTGGGTAGGTGGTTAGGTAGCCGAGTGGGTAGGTAGGTAGGTAGCCGGGTGGGTAGGTAGGTAGCCAGGTGGGTAGGTAGCCTGGTGGGTGGGTAGGTAGCCGGGTGGGTAGGTGGTTAGGTAGCCAGGTGGGTAGGTAGCCTGGTGGGTGGGTAGGTAGCCTGGTGGGTGGGTAGGTAGCCGAGTGGGTGGTTAGGTAGGAAGCCTGGTGGGTGGGTAGGTAGCCGGGTGGGTGGGTAGGAAGCCTGGTGGGTGGGTAGGTAGCCGGGTGGGTAGGTAGGAAGCCTGGTGGGTGGGTAGGTAGCCGGGTGGGTGGGTAGGTAGCCGGGTGGGTAGGTGGTTAGGTAGCCGGGTGAGGTAGCCCTTTTAGTAGCTATCCGGGTGGGGGGCCTGACTCCCATCCTCCCTCCCTCCCTTCCTTCCTCACCTCGGAGGGCACCCCTCCCGATATGCGCGGCGGGAGAGCGAGCGGCGAATACAGGAAGTCTTCGGCTCTCCAGGCAGACGCTAGAGGGCAAGTTGGAGACATATTGGAGACCAAGCGGCGGAGCCCTCTAGCGCCGCTCTTTGCCGCTCTCCCGCCGCGCATACCGGGAGGGGGGCCCCCGAGGTGAGGGAGGGAGGATAGGAGTCGGGGCCCCCCGGGGGAAAAATAATACAAAAAATATATATATTAAAAAAAAAAATACTTAATGGGCCCCTGAAGAAAACGGAACTTCAGGGGCCCTCGTGCGGCGGCACGGCCTGCACGGCCGTATGTCCGCCACTGAACATGTTATACTAGCGAAGTAGTGGCCAGTACAGCAAGTCTCCAGTTAACAAACAAGATAGGGACCAGTTGCCTGGCAGTCCTGTTGCTCTCTTTGGCTGCAGTAGTGTCTGAATCACACACCTGAAACAAGTATGCAGCTAATCCAGTCAGATCTGTCAGAAACACGTGATCTGCATGCTTGTTCAGGGTCTATGGCTAAAGGTATTAGAGGCAGAGGATCAGCAGGACAGCCAGGCAATCTGTATAACCAG